>NW_026136878.1:0-138505 GCF_905237075.1 Dicentrarchus labrax | reverse complement strand
AGTGGCTGGCTGAGTATTACACGCCTCCTGATTGGCTGGCTGAATGTTACACGCCTCCTACTTGGCTGGCTGAGTGTTACACACCTCCTGATTGGCTGGCTGAGTGTTACACGCCTCCTGATTGGCTGGCTGAGGGTTACACGCCTCCTGATTGGCTGGCTGAGTTTTACACTCCTGCTGATTGGCTTACTGAGTGTTACATCCCTCCTGATTGGTTGCATTAGTGTAACACGCCTTCTTATTGGCTTGCTGAGGGTTACACACCTCCTGATTCGATGGCTGAGTGTCAAAGGCCTCCTGATTGGCTGCATGAGTGTGACACGCCTCCTTATAAGCTGGCTAAGTGTTACAAGCCTCCTTATTTACTGTCTGAGTGTTACACACCTGCTGATTGGCTGTCTGAGTGTTACACAACTCTTGATTAGCTGGCTGACTGTCAAATGCCTCCCTATTCTCTGGCTGCGAGTTACACGCCTCCTTATTGGCTTGTTCAGTTTTACACACCTCCTGATTGGCTGGCTGACTCTTGAACTCCTCCTGATTTGCTGACTGACTGTCAAATGCCTCCTGATTCGCTGGCTGAGTGTCAAAGGTCTCCTGATTTGCTGACTAAGTGTTACATGTCTCCTGATTTGCTGGTTGAGTGTAAAAGTCCTCCTGATTTGCTGCCTGAGTATTACATGCCTCCTGATTGGCTGCCTGAGTCTGACACGCCTCCTGATTTGCTGGCTGAGTGTTACACGCCTGCATATTGGCTGGGTGAGTGTTACATGCGTCCTGATTTGCTGTGTGAGTGTGACACAACTCCTTATTTGCTGGCTGAGCTTAACACGCCGGCTTATCGGTTGGCTGAGTGTTACACGGCTCTTTATTGGCTGACTGAGTGTTACACGCCTACTGATTCGCTGGCCGAGTGTCAACGATCTACTTATTCGCTAACTGTTACTTGTCTCCTGATTTGCTGGCTGAGTGTAAAAGTCTTTCTGATTGGCTGGCTGAGTGTAAAACGTCTCTTGATTGGCTGCCTGAGTGTTACACGCCTCCTGATTGTCTGACTGAGTATGACATGGCTCCTGATTCGCTGCCTGAGTGTCAAAGGTCACAAGTGTTACATGTGTAAAAGTCCTCCTGATTGGCAGAGTGTGACACGCCTCCTGATTTGCTGGCTGAGTGTTACACACCTGCTTATTGACTGGCTGAGTGTTACACGGCTCTTGATTGGCTGGCTGAGTGTTACACAGCTGCTGATCGGCTGCCTGAGAGTTACACTCCTCCTGATTGGCTTGCTGAGTGTGACACGCCTCCTGATTTTCTGGCTTAGTGTCAAAGGTCTCATGATTCGCTAAGTAAGTGTTGCATGTCTTGTAAAAGTCCTCCTGCTGGCTGAGTGTTACACGCCTCCTACTTGGCTGGCTGAGTGTTACACACCTCCTGATTGGCTGGCTGAGTGTTACACGCCTCCTGATTGGCTGGCTGAGGGTTACACGCCTCCTGATTGGCTGGCTGAGTTTTACACTCCTGCTGATTGGCTTACTGAGTGTTACATCCCTCCTGATTGGTTGCATTAGTGTAACACGCCTTCTTATTGACTTGCTGAGTGTTACACACCTCCTGATTCGATGGCTGAGTGTCAAAGGCCTCCTGATTTGCTGCATGAGTGTGACACGCCTCCTTATAATCTGGCTAAGTGTTACACGCCTCCTTATTTACTGTCTGAGTGTTACACACCTGCTGATTGGCTGTCTGAGTGTTACACAACTCTTGATTAGCTGGCTGACTGTCAAATGCCTCCCTATTCTCTGGCTGCGAGTTACACGCCTCCTTATTGGCTTGCTGACTCTTGAACTCCTCCTGATTTGCTGACTGACTGTCAAATGCCTCCTGATTCGCTGGCTGAGTGTCAAAGGTCTCCTGATTTGCTGACTAAGTGTTACATGTCTCCTGATTCGCTGGCTGAGTGTAAAAGTCCTCCTGATTTGCTGCCTGAGTCTGACATGCCTCCTGATTTGCTGCCTGAGTCTGACACGCCTCCTGATTTGCTGTCTGAATGTTACACGCCTGCATATTGGCTGGCTGAGTGTTACATGCGTCCTGATTTGGTGCGTGAGTGGGACACGACTCCTTATTTGCTGGCTGAGCTTAACACGCCGGCTTATCGGTTGGCTGAGTGTTACACGGCTCTTTATTGGCTGACTGAGTGTTACACGCCTACTGATTCGCTGGCCGAGTGTCAACGATCTACTTATTCGCTAACTGTTACTTGTCTCCTGATTTGCTGGCTGAGTGTAAAAGTCTTTCTGATTGGCTGGCTGAGTGTAAAACGTCTCTTGATTGGCTGCCTGAGTGTTACACGCCTCCTGATTGTCTGACTGAGTATGACATGGCTCCTGATTCGCTGCCTGAGTGTCAAAGGTCACAAGTGTTACATGTGTAAAAGTCCTCCTGATTGGCAGAGTGTGACACGCCTCCTGATTTGCTGGCTGAGTGTTACACACCTGCTTATTGACTGGCTGAGTGTTACACGGCTCTTGATTGGCTGGCTGAGTGTTACACAGCTGCTGATCGGCTGCCTGAGAGTTACACTCCTCCTGATTGGCTGGCTGAGTGTGACACGCCTCCTGATTTTCTGGCTTAGTGTCAAAGGTCTCATGATTCGCTAAGTAAGTGTTGCATGTCTTGTAAAAGTCCTCCTGCTGGCTGAGTGTTACACGCCTCCTGATTGGCTGACTGAGTATGACATGCCTCCTGATTGGCTTCACTTTAATGTTATGTTATATTGTAGTTCCTTCTGAATGTGTAGGAAAACTTTATCTAGCACTAAGTAGCAGCAAAAAGTCGAACTACACTGCACTAGCTAGCTTAGCAGCCTGCAAACCAAGTTAAGCATTGAACGTTAGCGTGTTTTTTTTGTAATTGTTATTTGGATACCGCCATGAAATATGAAACGCTATTTTCTGGACTGAAGACTGAGGGTGTTTTTTTGCAGATGTGTGTGTTCAATAGAGCTAATGTTATATTTTTGGCCAACCAGTGTGTGAAATATAGTGTGACAGTCTAGATTTAAGTAGCTATAACACAAGAACAAGCTGTGACTTATTTATTTGCTCTGTGATTTAAGGGCTGTTATTTCTCTTGGAGATAAAGGATTTTTTGTTTGTATCAATTAGCTCATCTTCACAGTTCACATATTTTTAGACGTTTAAATAGGCAGAGGCAGAGCAAATTGCATTCAAATGCCACAAATGCTTGAGATGCAATATGTGTTAATTGTGTTATTAAAAGTGAGTGGTAAGAGTGATGGTTATGTAAAAATAAACCTTTGTAGATCCTATAAATAGACATAATTAAGCACATTGTTGACACCTCCTTTCTTTTTGACATTTTAATGGAGTCAAAGCTGTTATTTAAGGGGTTCCAGAGCTCCACAAACACCTGTATTTTGCACACTGATTCTAACCCAATTTGACAATGATCCTGCTTGACGTTTGTAGTTATAGCTATTACTTCAAAGTGAATTGACTGACTGATTGAGTGATTTAGTGATTGAATTACATTTCCCCCAGGGGTATTAAGAGAATAGTTATGAAGAGAAGCAGAGATATTCAGAGCTTCTTCTTCAAAAAAGAAATGAGTCAGAGCCAGCCCCAGCTTCTACCAGTAGCAGTGAAAAGGCTCAGCCAAGTCAGCAGCCTAGGTACAGCAGTAGTGATGAAGAGCAGTCAGCTCCTCCTGCACAGGATGGTAAGTCATGCTTGGATAGTTTGAATTTACCATGTAGGCTCACATTCAAGTTGTTTGTCACTCCAGTTATACAATTACAACTGTCGGAAACATCACTACACAAGAACAATAGTTAAAACGGTTGTAAAAGACAGAAGAACAATAATAAAATGTGCATAATACATAAATACACACGTATGTATGTGTGTATGTATGTACATATGTATGATTGTGTGAGTGTAAAAAAATATATATATATATTAGTGTGTGTGTGTGTGTGTGTGTGTGTGTGTGTGTGTGTGTGTGTGTGTGGCAGAACCTCCAGCCTATTGATGTCTCAGATTTCTCAGATATCTGTGTATTCCCACAGCTGACCAGCCACACCCAGAGGAGGATCCAGCAGCTCCACCTACTAAGCATGGTATGTCAAGTTCTGTTATGTCCAGATATGTCATTCATGAAGTTGTCGTGTACTCTCTCACTTGATTTAATTTAAAAAGGACGGTCCAATTTTGCCCAAAGTGTATGCTATTCATTTGCTAACACACAGCAAACCCCACACTTAAACATAGACAATCTATTCTTTAAATCTCAATACAAAACATTATGAAAAGACAAAGGAAAATGTGTGACACTAATCTGTCCACATACAGTCTGTGGGTGTAATGGTTATTGTTTTTACTACTTCAGGTACTTCATCTAGTGAGCAAAGTGATTCGAACCACGGGCGGCTGCGTACGTACCCCACACTAGCTTTGTGTCCCATCTGACTGAGTATGACATGGCTCCTGATTCGCTGCCTGAGTGTCAAAGGTCACAAGTGTTACATGTGTAAAAGTCCTCCTGATTGGCAGAGTGTGACACGCCTCCTGATTTGCTGGCTGAGTGTTACACACCTGCTTATTGACTGGCTGAGTGTTACACGGCTCTTGATTGGCTGGCTGAGTGTTACACAGCTGCTGATCGGCTGCCTGAGAGTTACACTCCTCCTGATTGGCTGGCTGAGTGTGACACGCCTCCTGATTTTCTGGCTTAGTGTCAAAGGTCTCATGATTCGCTAAGTAAGTGTTGCATGTCTTGTAAAAGTCCTCCTGCTGGCTGAGTGTTACACGCCTCCTGATTGGCTGACTGAGTATGACATGCCTCCTGATTGGCTTCACTTTAATGTTATGTTATATTGTAGTTCCTTCTGAATGTGTAGGAAAACTTTATCTAGCACTAAGTAGCAGCAAAAGTCGAACTACACTGCACTAGCTAGCTTAGCAGCCTGCAAACCAAGTTAAGCATTGAACGTTAGCGTGTTTTTTTTGTAATTGTTATTTGGATACCGCCATGAAATATGAAACGCTATTTTCTGGACTGAAGACTGAGGGTGTTTTTTTGCAGATGTGTGTGTTCAATAGAGCTAATGTTATATTTTTGGCCAACCAGTGTGTGAAATATAGTGTGACAGTCTAGATTTAAGTAGCTATAACACAAGAACAAGCTGTGACTTATTTATTTGCTCTGTGATTTAAGGGCTGTTATTTCTCTTGGAGATAAAGGATTTTTGTTTGTATCAATTAGCTCATCTTCACAGTTCACATATTTTTAGACGTTTAAATAGGCTGAGGCAGAGCAAATTGCATTCAAATGCCACAAATGCTTGAGATGCAATATGTGTTAATTGTGTTATTAAAAGTGAGTGGTAAGAGTGATGGTTATGTAAAAATAAACCTTTGTAGATCCTATAAATAGACATAATTAAGCACATTGTTGACACCTCCTTTCTTTTTGACATTTTAATGGAGTCAAAGCTGTTATTTAAGGGGTTCCAGAGCTCCACAAACACCTGTATTTTGCACACTGATTCTAACCCAATTTGACAATGATCCTGCTTGACGTTTGTAGTTATAGCTATTACTTCAAAGTGAATTGACTGACTGATTGAGTGATTTAGTGATTGAATTACATTTCCCCCAGGGGTATTAAGAGAATAGTTATGAAGAGAAGCAGAGATATTCAGAGCTTCTTCTTCAAAAAAAGAAATGAGTCAGAGCCAGCCCCAGCTTCTACCAGTAGCAGTGAAAAGGCTCAGCCAAGTCAGCAGCCTAGGTACAGCAGTAGTGATGAAGAGCAGTCAGCTCCTCCTGCACAGGATGGTAAGTCATGCTTGGATAGTTTGAATTTACCATGTAGGCTCACATTCAAGTTGTTTGTCACTCCAGTTATACAATTACAACTGTCGGAAACATCACTACACAAGAACAATAGTTAAAACGGTTGTAAAAGACAGAAGAACAATAATAAAATGTGCATAATACATAAATACACACGTATGTATGTGTGTATGTATGTACATATGTATGATTGTGTGAGTGTAAAAAAATATATATATATATTAGTGTGTGTGTGTGTGTGTGTGTGTGTGTGTGTGTGTGTGTGTGTGTGGTGTGGCAGAACCTCCAGCCTATTGATGTCTCAGATTTCTCAGATATCTGTGTATTCCCACAGCTGACCAGCCACACCCAGAGGAGGATCCAGCAGCTCCACCTACTAAGCATGGTATGTCAAGTTCTGTTATGTCCAGATATGTCATTCATGAAGTTGTCGTGTACTCTCTCACTTGATTTAATTTAAAAAGGACGGTCCAATTTTGCCCAAAGTGTATGCTATTCATTTGCTAACACACAGCAAAACCCACACTTAAACATAGACAATCTATTCTTTAAATCTCAATACAAAACATTATGAAAAGACAAAGGAAAATGTGTGACACTAATCTGTCCACATACAGTCTGTGGGTGTAATGGTTATTGTTTTTACTACTTCAGGTACTTCATCTAGTGAGCAAAGTGATTCGAACCGCGGGCGGCTGCGTACGTACCCCACACTAGCTTTGTGTCCCATCTTGGCCACCCCAGTAAAAATGTCCTGGATACGCCACTGTGTACACAGAAAATCAATTAATGATTTTAATGTAATTTGGAGTGTAGGGAGTGATAGGGGTGGCTGTGGCTCAGAGGCAGAGCTGGTTGTCCACTAATTGGAACCACACAGTCCAGGGATAAAATATATAAGGCAATAACACATATTCACAATGAATAACTTTATTTGGAAACAATGCTTGAACTATTCCAAACCATCTATGTGTATTTCCTCTTCCTTGTCATCTGCAAAACACTGGAGAGAAAATAAAATAGCAAAGCAACTACTTATCAGAAATACTTTGATCCCCGGGGGAGAATTAGTTTGTTTGTTGTTCTACTCACACTTAAAGAATATAAATAATACTTATATTACAATATGTAACACAATATATAAAATAGAAATGTATAGTGTAGGGGAAATTCTTCCATGATATTGAGAGCTGCTAATTCTCGGAAGAATTACAAACCCAGTCTGATGAATCAAATTCCTTTACTGTGTGTAGATGCAATTCAAATCTGTTTGAAAAACAGAAAGCGTCTGTGAAGTAGCTGCACTACAGTGTCTAGACTAAATTAAAGCAGTACTTTAATGGCAAAAAAATAATCCAAACCTTTGTCAACAAAAGCATTTTTAGAAAGCTTAAATAAAATACTTATATCATACAAAAATCAAACAAGTGAGACAAAAACAAAGCTAAAGTTGGAAAAAGTAAAGACTGTAACAGGCAGCATGCACACTCATAATATTATTTTACAGAGACTTGAGCATCAAATTGGCATTGAAGGAACCGCACTAAACTGGTTTAAGTCATGCTTATCAGATCGTTCACAGTTTGTACATGTTAACGATGAATCTTCAATAAATACTACAGTTAGTCATGGAGTTCCACAAGGTTCTGTACTTGGACCAATACTATTTACTTTATATATGCTCCCTTTAGGCAACATTATTAGGAATCACTCCATTAACTTTCATTGCTATGCAGATGATCAATCGATCAAGCCCAATGAAATTAATCAATTATCTAAATTACAAACATGTTTTAAGTACATAAAATCCTGGAAGAGCTGCAATTTTCTGATGTTAAAAAAAAGAAAATTCTTGTACTTGGCCCCAAAACCCTTAGAGACTCACTTTCTAAAGATATAGCTACTCTAGATGGCATTACCTTGGCCTCTAGCACCACTGCCAGGAATTTTGGAGTTATCTTTGATCAGGATTTGTTATTTAATTCCCACATAAAGCAGACCTCTAGGACTGCCTTCTTTCATTTACATAATATTACATCCTATCACAGACAGATGCAGAAAAACTAATCCATGCATTTGTTACTTCAAGGCTGGATTACTGCAACTCTTTATTATCAGGTTGCCCCAATAAGTCCATTAAAACGCTCCAATTAATTCAGAACACTGCAGCACGAGTACTAACAGGAACTAGAAAAAGAGATCACATCTCTCCTGTACCAGCTTCTCTGCATTGGCTCCCTGTAAAATGTAGAATAGAATTTAAAATCCTCCTCCTCACCTATAAAGCTCTTCATGGTCAGGCCCCTTCATATCTTAAAGAGCTCATAGTACCCTATTACCCCACTAGAACACTACGTTCTCTGAATGCTGGGCTACTTGTGGTTCCTATAGTCTCTAAAATTAGAACAGTAGCCTGAGCCTTCAGTTACCAAGCTCCTCTCCTGTGGAACCAGCTTCTAGTTGTGGTTTGGGAGGCAGACACCCTCACCACATTCAAGAGTAGGCTTAAGACATTCCTCTTTGATAAAGCTTATAGTTAGGGCTGGATCAGGTGAGTCCTGAACCATCTCTTAGTTATGCTGCTATAGGCCTAGACTATCGGGGGATTTCCCATGGTGCACTGAGCTCCTCCCTTCCTCTCTCTTTCTGCACTCATTCATGTTCCATTAATGCATGTTACTAACTTCACTTCTTCCCCGGAGTTCTTGTGCTTTCTCGTCTCGCAGGTTCTTGTCGATCCTGGTGGAGCCTCCTGCCATGGTCCTGCTAGATTGCCATTGCCAATACTGTTGTTGCTGTGCACCTGTCTGTCTCTCTCTCTCTCTCTCTCTCTCTCTCTCTCTCACCCCAACTGGTCGAGACAGATGACCACCCACCTAGAGCCGGAGGATCTGTCCTAGGTTTCTGCCTTTTAACAGGCAGTTTTTCCTTGCCCTTGTCGCCAAGTGCTTGCTCATGGTGGTACTGTTGGGTCTCTGTAATTAATGTTTTAAAGAGTTCGGTCTAGACCTGCTCTATTTGAAAAGTGTCCTGAGATAACTTCTGTTATGAATTGGCGCTATACAAATAAAATTGAATTGAATTGAATTGAATAAGCTTCTCTGCACTGGCTCCCTGTAAAATTTAGAATAGAATTTAAAATCCTCCTCCTCACCTACAAAGCTCTTCATGGTCAGGCCCCTTCATATCTTAAAGAGCTCATAGTACCCTATTACCCCACTAGAACACTGCAATCTCTGAATGCAGGGCTACTTGTGGTTCCTATATCCAATCCAATCCAATCCAATCCAACTTTATTTGTTAAGCACTTTAAAAACAACCAAAGTTGACCAAAGTGCTGTACAGGAGAATAAATAGGACATCATAAATGTAAACAGTGATGGTGATGATGAAGACCACTGTGAGGAATATAGACAGTGATGGCGACAACACTGGAAAGTTCCCGTGGCAGACAACACGGACGAAGTCCGACGGCGATGAGCTCGATGTCCGGGCTGCAGACGCTCTTTCACACAGACGTGCCCGGCGTTACACCACCTGTTGTTTATGAGCACGGACAGTCCCCCTCCCTGTCGGCTCGAACCGCCTGGAAGCCGGGAATGGTGACGATGGAGTCCGGTATCTGCTCGATGATTGCAGGGATGTAGAGTTTAAAGCTCCTCTTCTTTATCCTCCGTTTAACCCCGCTCTGCAGCCTCACCGTCTCCTCCTCAGCTCCTCCGGTATGGAGGGTCTCTCTCCAGTCAGGATGCTAGGGGGCCTCAGGGCGATCATCTGGTCGCGGGTGAAAACAATGCGACTCCCGTCGCCATGGAGACCAGCGTAAACAAAAAATAAAAAGTGCTCAAAAACGCCAAAAAAGTATTTAGGTGACATGAACAAAGTAGTAAGAAAGTAAGAAAGTAAGAAAAGAGTTCAAAATAGCAAAAACACACTGAAAACACACTAAAACTACAACAATGATGACTATAGTCTCAAAAGGTAGAATAGGAACCAGAGCCTTCAGTTACCAAGCTCCTCTCCTGTGGAACCAGCTTCCAGTTGTGGTTCGGGAGGCAGACACCCTCTCCACATTTAAGAGTAGGCTTAAGACGTTCGAATTTCCCATGGTGCACTGAGCTCCTCTCTTCCTCTCTCTGTCTTTCTGCACTCATTCATGTCCCATTAATGCATGTTACTAACTTAACTTCTTCCCCGGAGTTCTTGTGCTTTCTCGTCTCACAGGTTCTCATGGATCCTGGTGGAGCCCCCTGCCATGGTCCTGCTTGACTGCCATTGCTAATATCGCTGATATTAGTGTTATATAAGTATTATTATTGCTACAGTCACTGTTGTTGCTGTTGTCACTGCTCATTGTCCCCGATCGTTGCTGTTGTCGTCGTCATCATCTTCTCTATGTTCATCAGTTCATCAAGTATTTCCCTATGTGATGACAAACATAACCTTGTATTTTCCCGTGCCTCAAGATCATAACCTTCACTTCAGCTACCTGCCTGCTCCTTCCTATCAGCCACACTGCCTCCACCTTCAGCTCCACTCTGCCTGGATCTCAGCCATAACCTTCTCACCAATGCCAGCAGGAGCTTCACGTCACCATTTCATCAACTTGTTCTCAATAAAGCCTGTCTTTGCTTATCATAACCAACCGAGTCTGTGTTCTGCTTGCTCCTCTGTTTAACATAACAACTTATGCTTCACCACCCTCTTGTGGATGCGCAATAACAACTAGAATGCATTTCCAGGAGAAAATGTGATGTGGTCGCGCTGCAGCACTAGTTGATTTTGGCACACTGTAACCTATGCAATTCCGTGGGTTGGATATAATTTGCTCAATGAAGGTTTAACTCTTCTACCACTTGTTAGACAAGTGATAAATATAATCAAAAAATAAGGTGCTGGCTCTGCCTAATTGGCCAGCACCACAATGACAGCGTGTGATTCTGAAAATTAGGATGTAACTTTCTCGTATACAAACTGCCTCTGCTCTTTTATTACATTGTAATAAAGTCTATCATCCAGATTAAACTAACTTCTGCCATGTAGTGACACATTCGCCAAAGTGCTTCGAGTGGTCGGAAGATTAAAAGGCGCTATACAAGTACAGGTCCATTTACCACTGTAACAATAAATATAAACTTGACGTATAGTGGATAAGGTGCTCAAGCAATGAAAACACCAAATTATTGTGCAAATGGTGGAATTTGGGTCAGGGAATAGATTGTTACCTACACGGCTTTGGTGTCATTTTATAAATAGAAAGAACAAGAACACCAGATCCATCCAAGATGGCAGCCAGGTCATTCAATGTAATTCTGGCTTTTTTCTGTTTCACATGCAATTCTGTGGGACTTTCCACCTAAGTGTGCCAAATGAGCTTCTCAGGCTGAGAAAAGAAGCTTTTTCATTTAAGCTGCCATTCTTTTCCAGAAGCACCTATCTACCAGTTTCCAACTCAGGAAGCTTCATAGCGGTGAATTGTAGAGTGGTTTGGTGTGGCTCTCTCACTTAGTTTAGCTGTAATGCACAAAACTATGAAACTTTGTTTTTTCTTATTTATTAAAGACTGATTTGGGCACTCAATGCAGCAGAGTTTGGACATTGCGCGGACTGCTGCTCACACACTTTGTGTACCCCTCCCAGGGAGTCTAGTCTCCCTGCCCGGACCAGGTTTACATAAGGGGTGGGTTATACATGGACTGTTAAACATATGCCTCTTTAATGAGGTTAACCCATCTCATTTGAAGTTCTACCAAGTTACCGGTTGGTTTTGGAGTTTCATATGTTCTCTGTTTTGCGGCAAGGTGACACTGAGAATTATTTTCGGTTGTAAATGTACCAAGACTCTGAAATACGTTAGTTACAATGTAAACACACTAAATCACCCTATAAAGAGGAAAAAAATATTGGCACAATTAAAAAGGTTGGATTGCTCGATAGGGTTACTGCAAGAAACCCATTTAAATGAGGAAGAAACTGCTAAGTTAAAAAAGGGTTGGGTTGGGCAGGCATTTAGTGCATCATATGAAAATCATAAGAAAAGGGGAGTAACGATTCTCTGCCATAAATCCTTATGTTTGGTCCCAGAGAAAGTTCTCCAGGACAAAAAAGGTCGCTGGATCATAGTCATTGGTTCCATTGGAGAAGTTGTATTGACAATTATGAATATCTGTGCACCCAATGAGGATGACCCAGGGTTCTTTAAGGAGGTGGCTCAACTTTTGGCAGGGAACTGAAAAGGAATAATAATATTAGGGGGCGATTTTAATTGCATGATAAACAAATGCATAGATACATTTCCATTTGAACAAAAATATCAAATATCCAAATCCAAAGCAGTGTGCAATATGCGAGATGAGCTTGGACTGGTTGACATTTGGCGTGTAAAAGACCCCCCACACCAGAGATCCACACAAAACCACTCAGACCACCACAGAGAATGGCAGCTTGTTTGAAAAAGCTTCTTTTCTCAGGTGGAAAAACACCAAAGTCCCACAGAATTGCATGTGAAACAAAAAAAAAGCCAGAATTACATCGGAAACACAAAAAAGTCACTTTTCATAGTTTTGTCCATTACAGCTAAACTAAGTGAGAGAGCCACACCAAACCACTCTGTAATATACAATTCACCGCTGTGAAGGTTCCTGAGGTGGAAACTGGCAGATTGGTGTTTTTCCATCTAAGTGTGCCAAATGAGCTTCTCAGGCTTACAAAAGAAGCTTTTTCACACAAGCTGCCGTTCACTTCCAGAAGCACCTAAGTCCCACAGAATTGCATGTGCAACAGAATAAAGCCAGAATTACATGGGAAACGCAAAAAAGTCACTTTTCATAGTTTTGTCCATTACAGCTAAACTAAGTGGGACAGCCACACCAAACCACTTCATCCATCACTGTATGTATGTCACTGTGAAGCTTTGCAATTCCAGACTGAATTGTTCTGTGGTCAAGTGTGCCCTCTTTTTGTCGAAAAAGCATAATTGCAGTTGGAACACAGAGAACAATGAAGTGTCTGCTAGAAAACTGAATCTAATCTAGAAGTTAATTTGTCACACTTAGGCTTAAAAACACCCGAGTCACATTCAGAATTGTATGTGAAACAGGAAAAAGCCAGAATTACATGGGAAACACAAAAAAGTCACTTTTCATAGTTTTGTCCATTACATCTAAACTAAGTGAGAGAGTCAAACCAAACCACTCTATAATGTACAACTCAGCGCTGTGAAGCTTCCTGCACTGGAAACTGGCAGATAGCTGCTTCTGGAAGAGAATGGCAGCTTGTGTGAAAAAGCTTCTTTTCTCAGCCTGAGAAGCTCATTTGGCACACTTTGGTGGAAAAACACCGAAGTCCCAAAGAATTGCATGTGAAACAGGAAAAAGCCAGAATTGCATGTGAAAAGAAAAAAGTCACTTTTAATAGTTTTGCCCATTACAGCTAAACTAAGTGAGAGAGCAACACAAAACCACTCTATAATGTACAACTCAGCGATGTGAAGCTTCCTGAGGTGGAAACAGTCGGATGGTTGTTTCTAGAAGAGAATGGCAGCTTGTGTGAAAAAGCTTGTTTTCTCAGCCTGAGAAGCTCATTCGGCACACTTAGGTGGAAAACACCAAAGTCCCACAGAATTGCATGTGAAACAGGAAAAAGCCAGAATTACATGGGAAACGCAAAAAAGTCACTTTTAATAGTTTTGTCGATTACAGCCAAACTAAGTGAGAGAGCCACACCAAACCATTCTATAATGTACAACTCAGCGCTGTGAAGCTTCCTGAGGTGGAAACTGGCAGATAGGTGCTGCTGGAAAAGAATGGCAACTTGTGTGAAAAAGCTTGTTTTCTCAGCCTGAGAAGCTTATTCAGCACACTTAGGTGGAAAAACACCAAAGTCCCACAGAATTGCATGTGAAACAGGAAAAAGCCAGAATTACATGGGAAACACAAAAAAGTCACTTTTAATAGTTTTGTCCATTACAGCCAAACTAAGTGAGAGAGCCACACCAAACCACTCTATAATGTACAACTCAGCGCTGTGAAGCTTCCTACACTGCAAACTGGCAGATAGCTGCTTCTGGAAGAGAATGGCAGCTTGTGTGAAAAAGCTTGTTTTCTCAGCCTGAGAAGCTCATTGGCACACTTAGGTGGAAAACACCAAAGTCCCACAGAATTGCATGTGAAACAGGAAAAAGCCAGAATTACATGGGAAACGCAAAAAAGTCACTTTTAATAGTTTTGTCCATTACAGCCAAACTAAGTGAGAGAGCCACACCAAACCACTCTATAATGTACAAGTCGCCGCTGTGAGGCTTCCTGAGGTGGAAACTGGCACATAGGTGCTTCTGGAAGAGAATGGCAGCTTGTGTGAAAAAGCTTGTTTTCTCAGCCTGAGAAGCTCATTCGGCACACTTAGGTGGAAGAACACCAAAGTCCCACAGAATTGCATGTGAAACAAGAAAAAGCCAGAATTACATGGGAAATGCAGAAAAGTCACTTTTAATAGTTTTGCTCATTACAGCCAAACTAAGTGAGAGAGCCACACCAAACCACTCTATAATGTACAAGTCGCCGCTGTGAGGCTGCCTGAGGTGGAAACTGGCACATAGGTGCTTCTGGAAGAGAATGGCAGCTTGTGTGAAAAAGCTTGTTTTCTCAGCCTGAGAAGGTCATTCGGAACACTTAGGTGGAAAAACACCAAAGTCCCACAGAATTGCATGTGAAACAAGAAAAAGCCAGAATTACATGGGAAACGCAGAAAAGTCACTTTTAATAGTTTTGTGCATTACAGCCAAACTAAGTGACAGAGCCACACCAAACCACTCTATCATGTACAAGTCGCCGCTGTGAGGCTTCCTGAGGTGGAAACTGGCACATAGGTGCTTCTGGAAGAGAATGGCAGCTTGTGTGAAAAAGCTTGTTTTCTCAGCCTGAGAAGCTCATTCAGCACACTTAGGTGGAAAAACAACAAAGTCCAACAGACTTGCATGTGAAACAGGAAAAAGCCACAATTACATGGGAAACGCATAAAAGTCACTTTTAATAGTTTTGTCCATTACAGCCAAACTAAGTGAGAGAGCCACACAAAACCACTCTATAATGTACAACTCAGCGCTGTGAAGCTTCCTACAATGGAAACTGGCAGATAGCTGCTTCTGGAAGAGAATGACAGCTTGTGTGAAAAAGCTTAATTTCTCAGCCTGAGAAGCTCATTCGGCACACTTAGGTGGAAAAACACCAAAGTCCCACAGAATTGCATGTGAAACAGGAAAAAGCCAGAATTACATGGGAAACACATAAAAGTCACTTTTAATAGTTTTGTGCAATACAGACAAACTAAGTGAGAGAGCAACACAAAACCACTCTATAATGTACAACTCAGCGCTGTGAAGCTTCCTACACTGGAAACTGGCAGATAGCTGGTTCTGGAAGAGAATGGCAGCTTGTGTGAAAAAGCTTGTTTTCTCAGCCTGAGAAGCTTATTCAGCACACTTAGGTGGAAAAACACCAAAGTCCCACAGAATTGCATGTGAAACAGGAAAAAGCCAGAATTACATGGGAAACGCAAAAAAGTCACTTTTAATAGTTTGGTCCATTACAGCCAAACTAAGTGAGAGAGCCACACCAAACCACTCTATAATGTACAACTCAGCGCTGTGAAGCTTCCTACACTGCAAACTGGCAGATAGCTGCTTCTGGAAGAGAATGGCAGCTTGTGTGAAAAAGCTTGTTTTCTCAGCCTGAGAAGCTCATTGGCACACTTAGGTGGAAAAACACAAAGTCCCACAGAATTGCATGTGAAACAAGAAAAAGCCAGAATTACATGGGAAACACATAAAAGTCACTTGTAATAGTTTTGTGCATTACAGCCAAACTAAGGGAAAGAGCCACACCAAACAACTCTATAATGTACAAGTCGCCGCTGTGAGGCTTCCTGAGGTGGAAACTGGCAGATAGGTGCTTCTGGAAGAGAATGGCAGCTTGTGTGAAAAAGCTTGTTTTCTCAGCCTGAGAAGCTCATTCGCACACTTAGGTGGAAAAACACCAAAGTCCCACAGAATTGCATGTGAAACAGGAAAAAGCCAGAATTACATGGGAAACACATAAAAGTCACTTTTAATAGTTTTGTGCAATACAGACAAACTAAGTGAGAGAGCAACACAAAACCACTCTATAATGTACAACTCAGCGCTGTGAAGCTTCCTACACTGGAAACTGGCAGATAGCTGCTTCTGGAAGAGAATGGCAGCTTGTGTGAAAAAGCTTGTTTTCTCAGCCTGAGAAGCTCATTCGCACACTTAGGTGGAAAAACACCAAAGTCCCACAGAATTGCATGTGAAACAAGAAAAAGCCAGAATTACATGGGAAACGCAGAAAAGTCACTTTTAATAGTTTTGTCCATTACAGACAAACTAAGTGAGAGAGCAACACAAAACCACTCTATAATGTACAACTCAGCGCTGTGAAGCTTCCTACACTGGAAACTGGCAGATAGCTGCTTCTGGAAGAGAATGGCAGCTTGTGTGAAAAAGCTTGTTTTCTCAGCCTGAGAAGCTCATTCGGCACACTTAGGTGGAAAAACACCAAAGTCCCACAGAATTGCATGTGAAAGAAGAAAAAGCCAGAATTACATGGGAAACACATAAAAGTCACTTTTAATAGTTTTGTCCAATACAGACAAACTAAGTGAGAGAGCAACACAACACCACTCTATAATGTACAACTCAGCGCTGTGAAGCTTTCCTACACTGGAAACTGGCAGATAGCTGCTTCTGGAAGAGAATGGCAGCTTGTGTGAAAAAGCTTGTTTTCTCAGCCTGAGAAGCTCATTCGGCACACTTAGGTGGAAAAACACCAAAGTCCCACAGAATTGCATGTGAAACAAGAAAAAGCCAGAATTACATGGGAAACGCAGAAAAGTCACTTTTAATAGTTTTGTCCAATACAGACAAACTAAGTGAGAGAGCAACACAACACCACTCTATAATGTACAACTCAGCGCTGTGAAGCTTCCTACACTGGAAACTGGCAGATAGCTGCTTCTGGAAGAGAATGGCAGCTTGTGTGAAAAAGCTTGTTTTCTCAGCCTGAGAAGCTCATTCGGCACACTTAGGTGGAAAAACACCAAAGTCCCACAGAATTGCATGTGAAACAGGAAAAAGCCAGAATTACATGGGAAACACATAAAAGTCACTTTTAATAGTTTTGTGCAATACAGACAAACTAAGTGAGAGAGCAACACAAAACCACTCTATAATGTACAACTCAGCGCTGTGAAGCTTCCTACACTGGAAACTGGCAGATAGCTGCTTCTGGAAGAGAATGGCAGCTTGTGTGAAAAAGCTTGTTTTCTCAGCCTGAGAAGCTCATTCGGCACACTTAGGTGGAAAAACACCAAAGTCCCACAGAATTGCATGTGAAAGAAGAAAAAGCCAGAATTACATGGGAAACACATAAAAGTCACTTTTAATAGTTTTGTCCATTACAGCCAAACTAAGTGAGAGAGCAACACAAAACCACTCTATTATGTACAACTCAGCGCTGTGAAGCTTCCTACACTGGAAACTGGCAGATAGCTGCTTCTGGAAGAGAATGGCAGCTTGTGTGAAAAAGCTTGTTTTCTCAGCCTGAGAAGCTCATTCGCACACTTAGGTGGAAAAACACCAAAGTCCCACAGAATTGCATGTGAAACAAGAAAAAGCCAGAATTACATGGGAAACGCAGAAAAGTCACTTTTAATAGTTTTGTCCATTACAGACAAACTAAGTGAGAGAGCAACACAAAACCACTCTATAATGTACAACTCAGCGCTGTGAAGCTTCCTACACTGGAAACTGGCAGATAGCTGGTTCTGGAAGAGAATGGCAGCTTGTGTGAAAAAGCTTGTTTTCTCAGCCTGAGAAGCTCATTCGGCACACTTAGGTGGAAAAACACAAAGTCCCACAGAATTGCATGTGAAACAAGAAAAAGCCAGAATTACATGGGAAACACATAAAAATTACTTTTAATAGTTTTGTGCATTACAGCCAAACTAAGGGAAAGAGCCACACCAAACAACTCTATAATGTACAAGTCGCCGCTGTGAGGCTTCCTGAGATGGAAACTGGCAGATAGGTGCTTCTGGAAGAGAATGGCAGCTTGTGTGAAAAAGCTTGTTTTCTCAGCCTGAGAAGCTCATTCAGCACACTTGGGTGGAAAAACACCAAAGTCCCACAGAATTGCATGTGAAACAGGAAAAAGCCAGAATTACATGGGAAACACATAAAAGTCACTTTTAATAGTTTTGTGCAATACAGACAAACTAAGTGAGAGAGCAACACAAAACCACTCTATAATGTACAACTCAGCGCTGTGAAGCTTCCTACACTGGAAACTGGCAGATAGCTGCTTCTGGAAGAGAATGGCAGCTTGTGTGAAAAAGCTTGTTTTCTCAGCCTGAGAAGCTCATTCGCACACTTAGGTGGAAAAACACCAAAGTCCCACAGAATTGCATGTGAAACAAGAAAAAGCCAGAATTACTTGGGAAACGCAGAAAAGTCACTTTTAATAGTTTTGTCCAATACAGACAAACTAAGTGAGAGAGCAACACAAAACCACTCTATAATGTACAACTCAGCGCTGTGAAGCTTCCTACACTGGAAACTGGCAGATAGCTGCTTCTGGAAGAGAATGGCAGCTTGTGTGAAAAAGCTTGTTTTCTCAGCCTGAGAAGCTCATTCGGCACACTTAGGTGGAAAAACACCAAAGTCCCACAGAATTGCATGTGAAACAGGAAAAAGCCAGAATTACATGGGAAACACATAAAAGTCACTTTTAATAGTTTTGTGCAATACAGACAAACTAAGTGAGAGAGCAACACAAAGCCACTCTATAATGTACAACTCAGCGCTGTGAAGCTTCCTACACTGGAAACTGGCAGATAGCTGCTTCTGGAAGAGAATGGCAGCTTGTGTGAAAAAGCTTGTTTTCTCAGCCTGAGAAGCTCATTCGGCACACTTAGGTGGAAAAACACAAAGTCCCACAGAATTGCATGTGAAACAAGAGCTTTTTCTTGTTTCACATGAATTACATGGGAAAACCAAAGTCCCACAGAATTGCATGTGAAACAGGAAAAAGCCAGAATTACATGGGAAACACATAAAAGTCACTTTTAATAGTTTTGTGCATTACAGCCAAACTAAGGGAAAGAGCCACACCAAACAACTCTATAATGTACAAGTCGCCGCTGTGAGGCTTCCTGAGGTGGAAACTGGCAGATAGGTGCTTCTGGAAGAGAATGGCAGCTTGTGTGAAAAAGCTTGTTTTCTCAGCCTGAGAAGCTCATTCGGCACACTTAGGTGGAAAAACACCAAAGTCCCACAGAATTGCATGTGAAACAGGAAAAAGCCAGAATTACATGGGAAACACATAAAAGTCACTTTTAATAGTTTTGTGCAATACAGACAAACTAAGTGAGAGAGCAACACAAAACCACTCTATAATGTACAACTCAGCGCTGTGAAGCTTCCTACACTGGAAACTGGCAGATAGCTGCTTCTGGAAGAGAATGGCAGCTTGTGTGAAAAAGCTTGTTTTCTCAGCCTGAGAAGCTCATTCGCACACTTAGGTGGAAAAACACCAAAGTCCCACAGAATTGCATGTGAAACAAGAAAAAGCCAGAATTACTTGGGAAACGCAGAAAAGTCACTTTTAATAGTTTTGTCCATTACAGACAAACTAAGTGAGAGAGCAACACAAAACCACTCTATAATGTACAACTCAGCGCTGTGAAGCTTCCTACACTGGAAACTGGCAGATAGCTGCTTCTGGAAGAGAATGGCAGCTTGTGTGAAAAAGCTTGTTTTCTCAGCCTGAGAAGCTCATTCGGCACACTTAGGTGGAAAAACACCAAAGTCCCACAGAATTGCATGTGAAACAGGAAAAAGCCAGAATTACATGTGAAACACATAAAAGTCACTTTTAATAGTTTTGTGCAATACAGACAAACTAAGTGAGAGAGCAACACAAAACCACTCTATAATGTACAACTCAGCGCTGTGAAGCTTCCTACACTGGAAACTGGCAGATAGCTGCTTCTGGAAGAGAATGGCAGCTTGTGTGAAAAAGCTTGTTTTCTCAGCCTGAGAAGCTCATTCGGCACACTTAGGTGGAAAAACACCAAAGTCCCACAGAATTGCATGTGAAAGAAGAAAAAGCCAGAATTACATGGGAAACACATAAAAGTCACTTTTAATAGTTTTGTCCATTACAGCCAAACTAAGTGAGAGAGCAACACAAAACCACTCTATTATGTACAACTCAGCGCTGTGAAGCTTCCTACACTGGAAACTGGCAGATAGCTGCTTCTGGAAGAGAATGGCAGCTTGTGTGAAAAAGCTTGTTTTCTCAGCCTGAGAAGCTCATTCGCACACTTAGGTGGAAAAACACCAAAGTCCCACAGAATTGCATGTGAAACAAGAAAAAGCCAGAATTACTTGGGAAACGCAGAAAAGTCACTTTTAATAGTTTTGTCCATTACAGACAAACTAAGTGAGAGAGCAACACAAAACCACTCTATAATGTACAACTCAGCGCTGTGAAGCTTCCTACACTGGAAACTGGCAGATAGCTGCTTCTGGAAGAGAATGGCAGCTTGTGTGAAAAAGCTTGTTTTCTCAGCCTGAGAAGCTCATTCGGCACACTTAGGTGGAAAAACACCAAAGTCCCACAGAATTGCATGTGAAACAAGAAAAAGCCAGAATTACATGGGAAACACATAAAAGTCACTTTTAATAGATTTGTCCATTACAGCCAAACTAAGTGAGAGAGCAACACAAAACCACTCTATTATGTACAACTCAGCGCTGTGAAGCTTCCTACACTGGAAACTGGCAGATAGCTGCTTCTGGAAGAGAATGGCAGCTTGTGTGAAAAAGCTTGTTTTCTCAGCCTGAGAAGCTCATTCGGCACACTTAGGTGGAAAAACACCAAAGTCCCACAGAATTGCAAGTGAAACAAGAAAAAGCCAGAATTACATGGGAAACGCAGAAAAGTCACTTTTAATAGTTTTGTCCATTACAGACAAACTAAGTGAGAGAGCAACACAAAACCACTCTATAATGTACAACTCAGCGCTGTGAAGCTTCCTACACTGGAAACGGGCAGATAGCTGGTTCTGGAAGAGAATGGCAGCTTGTGTGAAAAAGCTTGTTTTCTCAGCCTGAGAAGCTCATTCGGCACACTTAGGTGGAAAAACACAAAGTCCCACAGAATTGCATGTGAAACAAGAAAAAGCCAGAATTACATGGGAAACGCAGAAAAGTCACTTTTAATAGTTTTGTGCATTACAGCCAAACTAAGGGAGAGAGCCACACCAAACAACTCTATAATGTACAAGTCGCCGCTGTGAGGCTTCCTGAGGTGGAAACTGGCAGATAGGTGCTTCTGGAAGAGAATGGCAGCTTGTGTGAAAAAGCTTGTTTTCTCAGCCTGAGAAGCTCATTCGGCACACTTAGGTGGAAAAACACCAAAGTCCCACAGAATTGCATGTGAAACAGGAAAAAGCCAGAATTACATGGGAAACACATAAAAGTCACTTTTAATAGTTTTGTGCAATACAGACAAACTAAGTGAGAGAGCAACACAAAACCACTCTATAATGTACAACTCAGTGCTGTGAAGCTTCCTACACTGGAAACTGGCAGATAGCTGCTTCTGGAAGAGAATGGCAGCTTGTGTGAAAAAGCTTGTTTTCTCAGCCTGAGAAGCTCATTCGCACACTTAGGTGGAAAAACACCAAAGTCCCACAGAATTGCATGTGAAACAAGAAAAAGCCAGAATTACTTGGGAAACGCAGAAAAGTCACTTTTAATAGTTTTGTCCATTACAGACAAACTAAGTGAGAGAGCAACACAAAACCACTCTATAATGTACAACTCAGCGCTGTGAAGCTTCCTACACTGGAAACTGGCAGATAGCTGCTTCTGGAAGAGAATGGCAGCTTGTGTGAAAAAGCTTGTTTTCTCAGCCTGAGAAGCTCATTCGGCACACTTAGGTGGAAAAACACCAAAGTCCCACAGAATTGCATGTGAAACAGGAAAAAGCCAGAATTACATGGGAAACACATAAAAGTCACTTTTAATAGTTTTGTGTAATACAGACAAACTAAGTGAGAGAGCAACACAAAACCACTCTATAATGTACAACTCAGCGCTGTGAAGCTTCCTACACTGGAAACTGGCAGATAGCTGCTTCTGGAAGAGAATGGCAGCTTGTGTGAAAAAGCTTGTTTTCTCAGCCTGAGAAGCTCATTCGGCACACTTAGGTGGAAAAACACCAAAGTCCCACAGAATTGCATGTGAAACAAGAAAATGCCAGAATTACATGGGAAACACATAAAAGTCACTTTTAATAGTTTTGTCCATTACAGCCAAACTAAGTGAGAGAGCAACACAAAACCACTCTATTATGTACAACTCAGCGCTGTGAAGCTTCCTACACTGGAAACTGGCAGATAGCTGCTTCTGGAAGAGAATGGCAGCTTGTGTGAAAAAGCTTGTTTTCTCAGCCTGAGAAGCTCATTCGCACACTTAGGTGGAAAAACACCAAAGTCCCACAGAATTGCATGTGAAACAAGAAAAAGCCAGAATTACATGGGAAACGCAGAAAAGTCACTTTTAATAGTTTTGTCCATTACAGACAAACTAAGTGAGAGAGCAACACAAAACCACTCTATAATGTACAACTCAGCGCTGTGAAGCTTCCTACACTGGAAACTGGCAGATAGCTGGTTCTGGAGGAGAATGGCAGCTTGTGTGAAAAAGCTTGTTTTCTCAGCCTGAGAAGCTCATTCGGCACACTTAGGTGGAAAAACACAAAGTCCCACAGAATTGCATGTGAAACAAGAAAAAGCCAGAATTACATGGGAAACGCAGAAAAGTCACTTTTAATAGTTTTCTGCATTACAGCCAAACTAAGGGAGAGAGCCACACCAAACAACTCTATAATGTACAAGTCGCCGCTGTGAGGCTTCCTGAGGTGGAAACTGGCAGATAGGTGCTTCTGGAAGAGAATGGCAGCTTGTGTGAAAAAGCTTGTTTTCTCAGCCTGAGAAGCTCATTCAGCACACTTAGGTGGAAAAACACCAAAGTCCCACAGAATTGCATGTGAAAGAAGAAAAAGCCAGAATTACATGGGAAACACATAAAAGTCACTTTTAATAGTTTTGTCCATTACAGCCAAACTAAGTGAGAGAGCAACACAAAACCACTCTATTATGTACAACTCAGCGCTGTGAAGCTTCCTACACTGGAAACTGGCAGATAGCTGCTTCTGGAAGAGAATGGCAGCTTGTGTGAAAAAGTTGGTTTTCTCAGCCTGAGAAGCTGCTCATTCGGCACACTTAGGTGGAAAAACACCAAAGTCCCACAGAATTGCATGTGAAAGAAGAAAAAGCCAGAATTACATGGGAAACACATAAAAGTCACTTTTAATAGTTTTGTCCAATACAGACAAACTAAGTGAGAGAGCAACACAACACCACTCTATAATGTACAACTCAGCGCTGTGAAGCTTCCTACACTGGAAACTGGCATATATCTGCTTCTGGAAGAGAATGGCAGCTTGTGTGAAAAAGCTTGTTTTCTCAGCCTGAGAAGCTCATTCGGCACACTTAGGTGGAAAAACACCAAAGTCCCACAGAATTGCATGTGAAAGAAGAAAAAGCCAGAATTACATGGGAAACACATAAAAGTCACTTTTAATAGTTTTGTCCATTACAGCCAAACTAAGTGAGAGAGCAACACAAAACCACTCTATTATGTACAACTCAGCGCTGTGAAGCTTCCTACACTGGAAACTGGCAGATAGCTGCTTCTGGAAGAGAATGGCAGCTTGTGTGAAAAAGCTTGTTTTCTCAGCCTGAGAAGCTCATTCGCACACTTAGGTGGAAAAACACCAAAGTCCCACAGAATTGCATGTGAAACAAGAAAAAGCCAGAATTACATGGGAAACCCAGAAAAGTCACTTTTAATAGTTTTGTCCATTACAGACAAACTAAGTGAGAGAGCAACACAAAACCACTCTATAATGTACAACTCAGCGCTGTGAAGCTTCCTACACTGGAAACTGGCAGATAGCTGGTTCTGGAAGAGAATGGCAGCTTGTGTGAAAAAGCTTGTTTTCTCAGCCTGAGAAGCTCATTCGGCACACTTAGGTGGAAAAACACAAAGTCCCACAGAATTGCATGTGAAACAAGAAAAAGCCAGAATTACATGGGAAACGCAGAAAAGTCACTTTTAATAGTTTTCTGCATTACAGCCAAACTAAGGGAGAGAGCCACACCAAACAACTCTATAATGTACAAGTCGCCGCTGTGAGGCTTCCTGAGGTGGAAACTGGCAGATAGGTGCTTCTGGAAGAGAATGGCAGCTTGTGTGAAAAAGCTTGTTTTCTCAGCCTGAGAAGCTCATTCGCACACTTAGGTGGAAAAACACCAAAGTCCCACAGAATTGCATGTGAAACAAGAAAAAGCCAGAATTACATGGGAAACGCAGAAAAGTCACTTTTAATAGTTTTGTCCATTACAGACAAACTAAGTGAGAGAGCAACACAAAACCACTCTATAATGTACAACTCAGCGCTGTGAAGCTTCCTACACTGGAAACTGGCAGATAGCTGGTTCTGGAGGAGAATGGCAGCTTGTGTGAAAAAGCTTGTTTTCTCAGCCTGAGAAGCTCATTCGGCACACTTAGGTGGAAAAACACAAAGTCCCACAGAATTGCATGTGAAACAAGAAAAAGCCAGAATTACATGGGAAACGCAGAAAAGTCACTTTTAATAGTTTTCTGCATTACAGCCAAACTAAGGGAGAGAGCCACACCAAACAACTCTATAATGTACAAGTCGCCGCTGTGAGGCTTCCTGAGGTGGAAACTGGCAGATAGGTGCTTCTGGAAGAGAATGGCAGCTTGTGTGAAAAAGCTTGTTTTCTCAGCCTGAGAAGCTCATTCAGCACACTTAGGTGGAAAAACACCAAAGTCCCACAGAATTGCATGTGAAAGAAGAAAAAGCCAGAATTACATGGGAAACACATAAAAGTCACTTTTAATAGTTTTGTCCATTACAGCCAAACTAAGTGAGAGAGCAACACAAAACCACTCTATTATGTACAACTCAGCGCTGTGAAGCTTCCTACACTGGAAACTGGCAGATAGCTGCTTCTGGAAGAGAATGGCAGCTTGTGTGAAAAAGTTGGTTTTCTCAGCCTGAGAAGCTGCTCATTCGGCACACTTAGGTGGAAAAACACCAAAGTCCCACAGAATTGCATGTGAAAGAAGAAAAAGCCAGAATTACATGGGAAACACATAAAAGTCACTTTTAATAGTTTTGTCCAATACAGACAAACTAAGTGAGAGAGCAACACAACACCACTCTATAATGTACAACTCAGCGCTGTGAAGCTTCCTACACTGGAAACTGGCATATATCTGCTTCTGGAAGAGAATGGCAGCTTGTGTGAAAAAGCTTGTTTTCTCAGCCTGAGAAGCTCATTCGGCACACTTAGGTGGAAAAACACCAAAGTCCCACAGAATTGCATGTGAAAGAAGAAAAAGCCAGAATTACATGGGAAACACATAAAAGTCACTTTTAATAGTTTTGTCCATTACAGCCAAACTAAGTGAGAGAGCAACACAAAACCACTCTATTATGTACAACTCAGCGCTGTGAAGCTTCCTACACTGGAAACTGGCAGATAGCTGCTTCTGGAAGAGAATGGCAGCTTGTGTGAAAAAGCTTGTTTTCTCAGCCTGAGAAGCTCATTCGCACACTTAGGTGGAAAAACACCAAAGTCCCACAGAATTGCATGTGAAACAAGAAAAAGCCAGAATTACATGGGAAACCCAGAAAAGTCACTTTTAATAGTTTTGTCCATTACAGACAAACTAAGTGAGAGAGCAACACAAAACCACTCTATAATGTACAACTCAGCGCTGTGAAGCTTCCTACACTGGAAACTGGCAGATAGCTGGTTCTGGAGGAGAATGGCAGCTTGTGTGAAAAAGCTTGTTTTCTCAGCCTGAGAAGCTCATTCGGCACACTTAGGTGGAAAAACACAAAGTCCCACAGAATTGCATGTGAAACAAGAAAAAGCCAGAATTACATGGGAAACGCAGAAAAGTCACTTTTAATAGTTTTCTGCATTACAGCCAAACTAAGGGAGAGAGCCACACCAAACAACTCTATAATGTACAAGTCGCCGCTGTGAGGCTTCCTGAGGTGGAAACTGGCAGATAGGTGCTTCTGGAAGAGAATGGCAGCTTGTGTGAAAAAGCTTGTTTTCTCAGCCTGAGAAGCTCATTCAGCACGCTTAGGTGGAAAAACACCAAAGTCCCACAGAATTGCATGTGAAAGAAGAAAAAGCCAGAATTACATGGGAAACACATAAAAGTCACTTTTAATAGTTTTGTCCATTACAGCCAAACTAAGTGAGAGAGCAACACAAAACCACTCTATTATGTACAACTCAGCGCTGTGAAGCTTCCTACACTGGAAACTGGCAGATAGCTGCTTCTGGAAGAGAATGGCAGCTTGTGTGAAAAAGTTGGTTTTCTCAGCCTGAGAAGCTGCTCATTCGGCACACTTAGGTGGAAAAACACCAAAGTCCCACAGAATTGCATGTGAAAGAAGAAAAAGCCAGAATTACATGGGAAACACATAAAAGTCACTTTTAATAGTTTTGTCCAATACAGACAAACTAAGTGAGAGAGCAACACAACACCACTCTATAATGTACAACTCAGCGCTGTGAAGCTTCCTACACTGGAAACTGGCATATAGCTGCTTCTGGAAGAGAATGGCAGCTTGTGTGAAAAAGCTTGTTTTCTCAGCCTGAGAAGCTCATTCGGCACACTTAGGTGGAAAAACACCAAAGTCCCACAGAATTGCATGTGAAAGAAGAAAAAGCCAGAATTACATGGGAAACACATAAAAGTCACTTTTAATAGTTTTGTCCATTACAGCCAAACTAAGTGAGAGAGCAACACAAAACCACTCTATTATGTACAACTCAGCGCTGTGAAGCTTCCTACACTGGAAACTGGCAGATAGCTGCTTCTGGAAGAGAATGGCAGCTTGTGTGAAAAAGCTTGTTTTCTCAGCCTGAGAAGCTCATTCGCACACTTAGGTGGAAAAACACCAAAGTCCCACAGAATTGCATGTGAAACAAGAAAAAGCCAGAATTACATGGGAAACGCAGAAAAGTCACTTTTAATAGTTTTGTCCATTACAGACAAACTAAGTGAGAGAGCAACACAAAACCACTCTATAATGTACAACTCAGCGCTGTGAAGCTTCCTACACTGGAAACTGGCAGATAGCTGCTTCTGGAAGAGAATGGCAGCTTGTGTGAAAAAGCTTGTTTTCTCAGCCTGAGAAGCTCATTCGGCACACTTAGGTGGAAAAACACAAAGTCCCACAGAATTGCATGTGAAACAAGTAAAAGCCAGAATTACATGGGAAACACATAAAAGTCACTTTTAATAGTTTTGTGCATTACAGCCAAACTAAGGGAAAGAGCCACACCAAACAACTCTATAATGTACAAGTCGCCGCTGTGAGGCTTCCTGAGATGGAAACTGGCAGATAGGTGCTTCTGGAAGAGAATGGCAGCTTGTGTGAAAAAGCTTGTTTTCTCAGCCTGAGAAGCTCATTCGCACACTTAGGTGGAAAAACACCAAAGTCCCACAGAATTGCATGTGAAACAAGAAAAAGCCAGAATTACTTGGGAAACGCAGAAAAGTCACTTTTAATAGTTTTGTCCATTACAGACAAACTAAGTGAGAGAGCAACACAAAACCACTCTATAATGTACAACTCAGCGCTGTGAAGCTTCCTACACTGGAAACTGGCAGATAGCTGCTTCTGGAAGAGAATGGCAGCTTGTGTGAAAAAGCTTGTTTTCTCAGCCTGAGAAGCTCATTCGGCACACTTAGGTGGAAAAACACCAAAGTCCCACAGAATTGCATGTGAAACAGGAAAAAGCCAGAATTACATGGGAAACACATAAAAGTCACTTTTAATAGTTTTGTGCAATACAGACAAACTAAGTGAGAGAGCAACACAAAGCCACTCTATAATGTACAACTCAGCACTGTGAAGCTTCCTACACTGGAAACTGGCAGATAGCTGCTTCTGGAAGAGAATGGCAGCTTGTGTGAAAAAGTTGGTTTTCTCAGCCTGAGAAGCTGCTCATTCGGCACACTTAGGTGGAAAAACACCAAAGTCCCACAGAATTGCATGTGAAACAAGAAAAAGCCAGAATTACTTGGGAAACGCAGAAAAGTCACTTTTAATAGTTTTGTCCATTACAGACAAACTAAGTGAGAGAGCAACACAAAACCACTCTATAATGTACAACTCAGCGCTGTGAAGCTTCCTACACTGGAAACTGGCAGATAGCTGCTTCTGGAAGAGAATGGCAGCTTGTGTGAAAAAGCTTGTTTTCTCAGCCTGAGAAGCTCATTCAGCACACTTAGGTGGAAAAACACCAAAGTCCCACAGAATTGCATGTGAAACAGGAAAAAGCCAGAATTACATGGGAAACACATAAAAGTCACTTTTAATAGTTTTGTGCAATACAGACAAACTAAGTGAGAGAGCAACACAAAGCCACTCTATAATGTACAACTCAGCGCTGTGAAGCTTCCTACACTGGAAACTGGCAGATAGCTGCTTCTGGAAGAGAATGGCAGCTTGTGTGAAAAAGCTTGTTTTCTCAGCCTGAGAAGCTCATTCGCACACTTAGGTGGAAAAACACCAAAGTCCCACAGAATTGCATGTGAAACAAGAAAAAGCCAGAATTACATGGGAAACACATAAAAGTCACTTTTAATAGTTTTGTCCATTACAGCCAAACTAAGTGAGAGAGCAACACAAAACCACTCTATAATGTACAACTCAGCGCTGTGAAGCTTCCTACACTGGAAACTGGCAGATAGCTGCTTCTGGAAGAGAATGGCAGCTTGTGTGAAAAAGCTTGTTTTCTCAGCCTGAGAAGCTGCTCATTCGGCACACTTAGGTGGAAAAACACAAAGTCCCACAGAATTGCATGTGAAACAAGTAAAAGCCAGAATTACATGGGAAACACATAAAAGTCACTTTTAATAGTTTTGTCCATTACAGACAAACTAAGTGAGAGAGCAACACAAAACCACTCTATAATGTACAACTCAGCGCTGTGAAGCTTCCTACACTGGAAACTGGCAGATAGCTGCTTCTGGAAGAGAATGGCAGCTTGTGTGAAAAAGCTTGTTTTCTCAGCCTGAGAAGCTCATTCGGCACACTTAGGTGGAAAAACACCAAAGTCCCACAGAATTGCATGTGAAACAGGAAAAAGCCAGAATTACATGGGAAACACATAAAAGTCACTTTTAATAGTTTTGTGCAATACAGACAAACTAAGTGAGAGAGCAACACAAAGCCACTCTATAATGTACAACTCAGCGCTGTGAAGCTTCCTACACTGGAAACTGGCAGATAGCTGCTTCTGGAAGAGAATGGCAGCTTGTGTGAAAAAGTTGGTTTTCTCAGCCTGAGAAGCTGCTCATTCGCACACTTAGGTGGAAAAACACCAAAGTCCCACAGAATTGCATGTGAAAGAAGAAAAAGCCAGAATTACATGGGAAACACATAAAAGTCACTTTTAATAGTTTTGTCCATTACAGCCAAACTAAGTGAGAGAGCAACACAAAACCACTCTATTATGTACAACTCAGCGCTGTGAAGCTTCCTACACTGGAAACTGGCAGATAGCTGCTTCTGGAAGAGAATGGCAGCTTGTGTGAAAAAGCTTGTTTTCTCAGCCTGAGAAGCTGCTCATTCGGCACACTTAGGTGGAAAAACACCAAAGTCCCACAGAATTGCATGTGAAACAAGAAAAGGCCAGAATTACTTGGGAAACGCAGAAAAGTCACTTTTAATAGTTTTGTCCATTACAGACAAACTAAGTGAGAGAGCAACACAAAACCACTCTATAATGTACAACTCAGCGCTGTGAAGCTTCCTACACTGGAAACTGGCAGATAGCTGGTTCTGGAAGAGAATGGCAGCTTGTGTGAAAAAGCTTGTTTTCTCAGCCTGAGAAGCTCATTCGGCACACTTAGGTGGAAAAACACCAAAGTCCCACAGAATTGCATGTGAAACAGGAAAAAGCCAGAATTACATGGGAAACACATAAAAGTCACTTTTAATAGTTTTGTGCAATACAGACAAACTAAGTGAGAGAGCAACACAAAGCCACTCTATAATGTACAACTCAGCGCTGTGAAGCTTCCTACACTGGAAACTGGCAGATAGCTGCTTCTGGAAGAGAATGGCAGCTTGTGTGAAAAAGTTGGTTTTCTCAGCCTGAGAAGCTGCTCATTCGCACACTTAGGTGGAAAAACACCAAAGTCCCACAGAATTGCATGTGAAAGAAGAAAAAAGCCAGAATTACATGGGAAACACATAAAAGTCACTTTTAATAGTTTTGTCCATTACAGCCAAACTAAGTGAGAGAGCAACACAAAACCACTCTATTATGTACAACTCAGCGCTGTGAAGCTTCCTACACTGGAAACTGGCAGATAGCTGCTTCTGGAAGAGAATGGCAGCTTGTGTGAAAAAGCTTGTTTTCTCAGCCTGAGAAGCTCATTCGGCACACTTAGGTGGAAAAACACAAAGTCCCACAGAATTGCATGTGAAACAAGTAAAAGCCAGAATTACATGGGAAACACATAAAAGTCACTTTTAATAGTTTTGTGCATTACAGCCAAACTAAGGGAAAGAGCCACACCAAACAACTCTATAATGTACAAGTCGCCGCTGTGAGGCTTCCTGAGATGGAAACTGGCAGATAGGTGCTTCTGGAAGAGAATGGCAGCTTGTGTGAAAAAGCTTGTTTTCTCAGCCTGAGAAGCTCATTCGCACACTTAGGTGGAAAAACACCAAAGTCCCACAGAATTGCATGTGAAACAAGAAAAAGCCAGAATTACTTGGGAAACGCAGAAAAGTCACTTTTAATAGTTTTGTCCATTACAGACAAACTAAGTGAGAGAGCAACACAAAACCACTCTATAATGTACAACTCAGCGCTGTGAAGCTTCCTACACTGGAAACTGGCAGATAGCTGCTTCTGGAAGAGAATGGCAGCTTGTGTGAAAAAGCTTGTTTTCTCAGCCTGAGAAGCTCATTCGGCACACTTAGGTGGAAAAACACCAAAGTCCCACAGAATTGCATGTGAAACAGGAAAAAGCCAGAATTACATGGGAAACACATAAAAGTCACTTTTAATAGTTTTGTGCAATACAGACAAACTAAGTGAGAGAGCAACACAAAGCCACTCTATAATGTACAACTCAGCGCTGTGAAGCTTCCTACACTGGAAACTGGCAGATAGCTGCTTCTGGAAGAGAATGGCAGCTTGTGTGAAAAAGCTTGTTTTCTCAGCCTGAGAAGCTCATTCGCACACTTAGGTGGAAAAACACCAAAGTCCCACAGAATTGCATGTGAAACAAGAAAAAGCCAGAATTACTTGGGAAACGCAGAAAAGTCACTTTTAATAGTTTTGTCCATTACAGACAAACTAAGTGAGAGAGCAACACAAAACCACTCTATAATGTACAACTCAGCGCTGTGAAGCTTCCTACACTGGAAACTGGCAGATAGCTGCTTCTGGAAGAGAATGGCAGCTTGTGTGAAAAAGCTTGTTTTCTCAGCCTGAGAAGCTCATTCGGGGACTCTTAGGTGGAAAACACCAAAGTCCCACAGAATTGCATGTGAAACAGGAAAAAGCCAGAATTACATGGGAAACACATAAAAGTCACTTTTAATAGTTTTGTGCAATACAGACAAACTAAGTGAGAGAGCAACACAAAACCACTCTATAATGTACAACTCAGCGCTGTGAAGCTTCCTACACTGGAAACTGGCAGATAGCTGCTTCTGGAAGAGAATGGCAGCTTGTGTGAAAAAGCTTGTTTTCTCAGCCTGAGAAGCTCATTCGGCACACTTAGGTGGAAAAACACCAAAGTCACACAGAATTGCATGTGAAAGAAGAAAAAGCCAGAATTACATGGGAAACACATAAAAGTCACTTTTAATAGTTTTGTCCATTACAGCCAAACTAAGTGAGAGAGCAACACAAAACCACTCTATTATGTACAACTCAGCGCTGTGAAGCTTCCTACACTGGAAACTGGCAGATAGCTGCTTCTGGAAGAGAATGGCAGCTTGTGTGAAAAAGCTTGTTTTCTCAGCCTGAGAAGCTCATTCGGGCACTCTTAGGTGGAAAACACCAAAGTCCCACAGAATTGCATGTGAAACAGGAAAAAGCCAGAATTACATGGGAAACACATAAAAGTCACTTTTAATAGTTTTGTGCAATACAGACAAACTAAGTGAGAGAGCAACACAAAACCACTCTATAATGTACAACTCAGCGCTGTGAAGCTTCCTACACTGGAAACTGGCAGATAGCTGCTTCTGGAAGAGAATGGCAGCTTGTGTGAAAAAGCTTGTTTTCTCAGCCTGAGAAGCTCATTCGGCACACTTAGGTGGAAAAACACCAAAGTCACACAGAATTGCATGTGAAAGAAGAAAAAGCCAGAATTACATGGGAAACACATAAAAGTCACTTTTAATAGTTTTGTCCATTACAGCCAAACTAAGTGAGAGAGCAACACAAAACCACTCTATTATGTACAACTCAGCGCTGTGAAGCTTCCTACACTGGAAACTGGCAGATAGCTGCTTCTGGAAGAGAATGGCAGCTTGTGTGAAAAAGCTTGTTTTCTCAGCCTGAGAAGCTCATTCGCACACTTAGGTGGAAAAACACCAAAGTCCCAAAGAATTGCATGTGAAACAAGAAAAAGCCAGAATTACATGGGAAACGCAGAAAAGTCACTTTTAATAGTTTTGTCCATTACAGACAAACTAAGTGAGAGAGCAACACAAAACCACTCTATAATGTACAACTCAGCGCTGTGAAGCTTCCTACACTGGAAACTGGCAGATAGCTGCTTCTGGAAGAGAATGGCAGCTTGTGTGAAAAAGCTTGTTTTCTCAGCCTGAGAAGCTCATTCAGCACACTTAGGTGGAAAAACACCAAAGTCCCACAGAATTGCATGTGAAAGAAGAAAAAGCCAGAATTACATGGGAAACACATAAAAGTCACTTTTAATAGTTTTATCCATTACAGCCAAACTAAGTGAGAGAGCAACACAAAACCACTCTATTATGTACAACTCAGCGCTGTGAAGCTTCCTACACTGGAAACTGGCAGATAGCTGCTTCTGGAAGAGAATGGCAGCTTGTGTGAAAAAGCTTGTTTTCTCAGCCTGAGAAGCTCATTCGGGCACTCTTAGGTGGAAAACACCAAAGTCCCACAGAATTGCATGTGAAACAGGAAAAAGCCAGAATTACATGGGAAACACATAAAAGTCACTTTTAATAGTTTTGTGCAATACAGACAAACTAAGTGAGAGAGCAACACAAAACCACTCTATAATGTACAACTCAGCGCTGTGAAGCTTCCTACACTGGAAACTGGCAGATAGCTGCTTCTGGAAGAGAATGGCAGCTTGTGTGAAAAAGCTTGTTTTCTCAGCCTGAGAAGCTCATTCGGCACACTTAGGTGGAAAAACACCAAAGTCACACAGAATTGCATGTGAAAGAAGAAAAAGCCAGAATTACATGGGAAACACATAAAAGTCACTTTTAATAGTTTTGTCCATTACAGCCAAACTAAGTGAGAGAGCAACACAAAACCACTCTATTATGTACAACTCAGCGCTGTGAAGCTTCCTACACTGGAAACTGGCAGATAGCTGCTTCTGGAAGAGAATGGCAGCTTGTGTGAAAAAGCTTGTTTTCTCAGCCTGAGAAGCTCATTCGGGCACTCTTAGGTGGAAAACACCAAAGTCCCACAGAATTGCATGTGAAACAGGAAAAAGCCAGAATTACATGGGAAACACATAAAAGTCACTTTTAATAGTTTTGTGCAATACAGACAAACTAAGTGAGAGAGCAACACAAAACCACTCTATAATGTACAACTCAGCGCTGTGAAGCTTCCTACACTGGAAACTGGCAGATAGCTGCTTCTGGAAGAGAATGGCAGCTTGTGTGAAAAAGCTTGTTTTCTCAGCCTGAGAAGCTCATTCGGCACACTTAGGTGGAAAAACACCAAAGTCACACAGAATTGCATGTGAAAGAAGAAAAAGCCAGAATTACATGGGAAACACATAAAAGTCACTTTTAATAGTTTTGTCCATTACAGCCAAACTAAGTGAGAGAGCAACACAAAACCACTCTATTATGTACAACTCAGCGCTGTGAAGCTTCCTACACTGGAAACTGGCAGATAGCTGCTTCTGGAAGAGAATGGCAGCTTGTGTGAAAAAGCTTGTTTTCTCAGCCTGAGAAGCTCATTCGCACACTTAGGTGGAAAAACACCAAAGTCCCAAAGAATTGCATGTGAAACAAGAAAAAGCCAGAATTACATGGGAAACGCAGAAAAGTCACTTTTAATAGTTTTGTCCATTACAGACAAACTAAGTGAGAGAGCAACACAAAACCACTCTATAATGTACAACTCAGCGCTGTGAAGCTTCCTACACTGGAAACTGGCAGATAGCTGCTTCTGGAAGAGAATGGCAGCTTGTGTGAAAAAGCTTGTTTTCTCAGCCTGAGAAGCTCATTCAGCACACTTAGGTGGAAAAACACCAAAGTCCCACAGAATTGCATGTGAAAGAAGAAAAAGCCAGAATTACATGGGAAACACATAAAAGTCACTTTTAATAGTTTTATCCATTACAGCCAAACTAAGTGAGAGAGCAACACAAAACCACTCTATTATGTACAACTCAGCGCTGTGAAGCTTCCTACACTGGAAACTGGCAGATAGCTGGTTCTGGAAGAGAATGGCAGCTTTTGTGAAAAGGCTTGTTTTCTCAGCCTGAGAAGCTCATTCGGCACACTTAGGTGGAAAAACACAAAGTCCCACAGAATTGCATGTGAAACAAGAAAAAGCCAGAATTACATGGGAAACGCAGAAAAGTCACTTTTAATAGTTTTGTGCATTACAGCCAAACTAAGGGAAAGAGCCACACCAAACAACTCTATAATGTACAAGTCGCCGCTGTGAGGCTTCCTGAGGTGGAAACTGGCAGATAGGTGCTTCTGGAAGAGAATGGCAGCTTGTGTGAAAAAGCTTGTTTTCTCAGCCTGAGAAGCTCATTCGGCACACTTAGGTGGAAAAACACCAAAGTCCCACAGAATTGCATGTGAAACAGGAAAAAGCCAGAATTACATGGGAAACACATAAAAGTCACTTTTAATAGTTTTGTGCAATACAGACAAACTAAGTGAGAGAGCAACACAAAACCACTCTATAATGTACAACTCAGCGTTGTGAAGCTTCCTACACTGGAAACTGGCAGATAGCTGCTTCTGGAAGAGAATGGCAGCTTGTGTGAAAAAGCTTGTTTTCTCAGCCTGAGAAGCTCATTCGGCACACTTAGGTGGAAAAACACCAAAGTCCCACAGAATTGCATGTGAAACAGGAAAAAGCCAGAATTACATGGGAAACACATAAAAGTCACTTTTAATAGTTTTGTGCAATACAGACAAACTAAGTGAGAGAGCAACACAAAACCACTCTATAATGTACAACTCAGCGCTGTGAAGCTTCCTACACTGGAAACTGGCAGATAGCTGCTTCTGGAAGAGAATGGCAGCTTGTGTGAAAAAGCTTGTTTTCTCAGCCTGAGAAGCTCATTCGGCACACTTAGGTGGAAAAACACCAAAGTCACACAGAATTGCATGTGAAAGAAGAAAAAGCCAGAATTACATGGGAAACACATAAAAGTCACTTTTAATAGTTTTGTCCATTACAGCCAAACTAAGTGAGAGAGCAACACAAAACCACTCTATTATGTACAACTCAGCGCTGTGAAGCTTCCTACACTGGAAACTGGCAGATAGCTGCTTCTGGAAGAGAATGGCAGCTTGTGTGAAAAAGCTTGTTTTCTCAGCCTGAGAAGCTCATTCGCACACTTAGGTGGAAAAACACCAAAGTCCCAAAGAATTGCATGTGAAACAAGAAAAAGCCAGAATTACATGGGAAACGCAGAAAAGTCACTTTTAATAGTTTTGTCCATTACAGACAAACTAAGTGAGAGAGCAACACAAAACCACTCTATAATGTACAACTCAGCGCTGTGAAGCTTCCTACACTGGAAACTGGCAGATAGCTGCTTCTGGAAGAGAATGGCAGCTTGTGTGAAAAAGCTTGTTTTCTCAGCCTGAGAAGCTCATTCAGCACACTTAGGTGGAAAAACACCAAAGTCCCACAGAATTGCATGTGAAAGAAGAAAAAGCCAGAATTACATGGGAAACACATAAAAGTCACTTTTAATAGTTTTATCCATTACAGCCAAACTAAGTGAGAGAGCAACACAAAACCACTCTATTATGTACAACTCAGCGCTGTGAAGCTTCCTACACTGGAAACTGGCAGATAGCTGGTTCTGGAAGAGAATGGCAGCTTTTGTGAAAAGGCTTGTTTTCTCAGCCTGAGAAGCTCATTCGGCACACTTAGGTGGAAAAACACAAAGTCCCACAGAATTGCATGTGAAACAAGAAAAAGCCAGAATTACATGGGAAACGCAGAAAAGTCACTTTTAATAGTTTTGTGCATTACAGCCAAACTAAGGGAAAGAGCCACACCAAACAACTCTATAATGTACAAGTCGCCGCTGTGAGGCTTCCTGAGGTGGAAACTGGCAGATAGGTGCTTCTGGAAGAGAATGGCTGCTTGTGTGAAAAAGCTTGTTTTCTCAGCCTGAGAAGCTCATTCGGCACACTTAGGTGGAAAAACACCAAAGTCCCACAGAATTGCATGTGAAACAGGAAAAAGCCAGAATTACATGGGAAACACATAAAAGTCACTTTTAATAGTTTTGTGCAATACAGAAAAAACTAAGTGAGAGAGCAACACAAAACCACTCTATAATGTACAACTCAGCGCTGTGAAGCTTCCTACACTGGAAACTGGCAGATAGCTGCTTCTGGAAGAGAATGGCAGCTTGTGTGAAAAAGCTTGTTTTCTCAGCCTGAGAAGCTCATTCGGCACACTTAGGTGGAAAAACACAAAGTCCCACAGAATTGCATGTGAAACAAGAAAAAGCCAGAATTACATGGGAAACGCAGAAAAGTCACTTTTAATAGTTTTGTGCATTACAGCCAAACTAAGGGAGAGAGCCACACCAAACAACTCTATAATGTACAAGTCGCCGCTGTGAGGCTTCCTGAGGTGGAAACTGGCAGATAGGTGCTTCTGGAAGAGAATGGCAGCTTGTGTGAAAAAGCTTGTTTTCTCAGCCTGAGAAGCTCATTCAGCACACTTAGGTGGAAAAACACCAAAGTCCCACAGAATTGCATGTGAAAGAAGAAAAAGCCAGAATTACATGGGAAACACATAAAAGTCACTTTTAATAGTTTTGTCCATTACAGCCAAACTAAGTGAGACAGCAACACAAAACCACTCTATTATGTACAACTCAGCGCTGTGAAGCTTCCTACACTGGAAACTGGCAGATAGCTGGTTCTGGAAGAGAATGGCAGCTTGTGTGAAAAGGCTTGTTTTCTCAGCCTGAGAAGCTCATTCGGCACACTTACGTGGAAAAACACAAAGTCCCACAGAATTGCATGTGAAACAAGAAAAAGCCAGAATTACATGGGAAACGCAGAAAAGTCACTTTTAATAGTTTTGTGCATTACAGCCAAACTAAGGGAAAGAGCCACACCAAACAACTCTATAATGTACAAGTCGCCGCTGTGAGGCTTCCTGAGGTGGAAACTGGCAGATAGGTGCTTCTGGAAGAGAATGGCAGCTTGTGTGAAAAAGCTTGTTTTCTCAGCCTGAGAAGCTCATTCGGCACACTTAGGTGGAAAAACACCAAAGTCCCACAGAATTGCATGTGAAACAGGAAAAAGCCAGAATTACATGGGAAACACATAAAAGTCACTTTTAATAGTTTTGTGCAATACAGACAAACTAAGTGAGAGAGCAACACAAAACCACTCTATAATGTACAACTCAGCGCTGTGAAGCTTCCTACACTGGAAACTGGCAGATAGCTGCTTCTGGAAGAGAATGGCAGCTTGTGTGAAAAAGCTTGTTTTCTCAGCCTGAGAAGCTCATTCGGCACACTTAGGTGGAAAAACACCAAAGTCCCACAGAATTGCATGTGAAAGAAGAAAAAGCCAGAATTACATGGGAAACACATAAAAGTCACTTTTAATAGTTTTGTCCATTACAGCCAAACTAAGTGAGAGAGCAACACAAAACCACTCTATTATGTACAACTCAGCGCTGTGAAGCTTCCTACACTGGAAACTGGCAGATAGCTGCTTCTGGAAGAGAATGGCAGCTTGTGTGAAAAAGCTTGTTTTCTCAGCCTGAGAAGCTCATTCGCACACTTAGGTGGAAAAACACCAAAGTCCCACAGAATTGCATGTGAAACAAGAAAAAGCCAGAATTACATGGGAAACGCAGAAAAGTCACTTTTAATAGTTTTGTCCATTACAGACAAACTAAGTGAGAGAGCAACACAAAACCACTCTATAATGTACAACTCAGCGCTGTGAAGCTTCCTACACTGGAAACTGGCAGATAGCTGCTTCTGGAAGAGAATGGCAGCTTGTGTGAAAAAGCTTGTTTTCTCAGCCTGAGAAGCTCATTCGGCACACTTAGGTGGAAAAACACAAAGTCCCATAGAATTGCATGTGAAACAAGAAAAAGCCAGAATTACATGGGAAGCACATAAAAGTCACTTTTAATAGTTTTGTGCATTACAGCCAAACTAAGGGAAAGAGCCACACCAAACAACTCTATAATGTACAAGTCGCCGCTGTGAGGCTTCCTGAGATGGAAACTGGCAGATAGGTGCTTCTGGAAGAGAATGGCAGCTTGTGTGAAAAAGCTTGTTTTCTCAGCCTGAGAAGCTCATTCGGCACACTTGGGTGGAAAAACACCAAAGTCCCACAGAATTGCATGTGCAACAGGAAAAAGCCAGAATTACATGGGAAACACATAAAAGTCACTTTTAATAGTTTTGTGCAATACAGACAAACTAAGTGAGAGAGCAACACAAAACCACTCTATAATGTACAACTCAGCGCTGTGAAGCTTCCTACACTGGAAACTGGCAGATAGCTGCTTCTTGGAAGAGAATGGCAGCTTGTGTGAAAAAGCTTGTTTTCTCAGCCTGAGAAGCTCATTCGCACACTTAGGTGGAAAAACACCAAAGTCCCACAGAATTGCATGTGAAACAAGAAAAAGCCAGAATTACTTGGGAAACGCAGAAAAGTCACTTTTAATAGTTTTGTCCATTACAGACAAACTAAGTGAGAGAGCAACACAAAACCACTCTATAATGTACAACTCAGCGCTGTGAAGCTTCCTACACTGGAAACTGGCAGATAGCTGCTTCTGGAAGAGAATGGCAGCTTGTGTGAAAAAGCTTGTTTTCTCAGCCTGAGAATCTCATTCGGCACACTTAGGTGGAAAAACACCAAAGTCCCACAGAATTGCATGTGAAACAAGAAAAAGCCAGAATTACATGGGAAACGCAGAAAAGTCACTTTTAATAGTTTTGTCCAATACAGACAAACTAAGTGAGAGAGCAACACAACACCACTCTATAATGTACAACTCAGCGCTGTGAAGCTTCCTACACTGGAAACTGGCAGATAGCTGCTTCTGGAAGAGAATGGCAGCTTGTGTGAAAAAGCTTGTTTTCTCAGCCTGAGAAGCTCATTCGGCACACTTAGGTGGAAAAACACAAAGTCCCACAGAATTGCATGTGAAACAAGAAAAAGCCAGAATTACATGGGAAACGCAGAAAAGTCACTTTTAATAGTTTTGTGCATTACAGCCAAACTAAGGGAGAGAGCCACACCAAACAACTCTATAATGTACAAGTCGCCGCTGTGAGGCTTCCTGATGTGGAAACTGGCAGATAGGTGCTTCTGGAAGAGAATGGCAGCTTGTGTGAAAAAGCTTGTTTTCTCAGCCTGAGAAGCTCATTCGGCACACTTAGATGGAAAAACACCAAAGTCCCACAGAATTGCATGTGAAACAGGAAAAAGCCAGAATTACATGGGAAACACATAAAAGTCACTTTTAATAGTTTTGTGCAATACAGACAAACTAAGTGAGAGAGCAACACAAAACCACTCTATAATGTACAACTCAGCGCTATGAAGCTTCCTACACTGGAAACTGGCAGATAGCTGCTTCTGGAAGAGAATGGCAGCTTGTGTGAAAAAGCTTGTTTTCTCAGCCTGAGAAGCTCATTCGGCACACTTAGGTGGAAAAACACAAAGTCCCACAGAATTGCATGTGAAACAAGAAAAAGCCAGAATTACATGGGAAGCACATAAAAGTCACTTTTAATAGTTTTGTGCATTACAGCCAAACTAAGGGAAAGAGCCACACCAAACAACTCTATAATGTACAAGTCGCCGCTGTGAGGCTTCCTGAGATGGAAACTGGCAGATAGGTGCTTCTGGAAGAGAATGGCAGCTTGTGTGAAAAAGCTTGTTTTCTCAGCCTGAGAAGCTCATTCGGCACACTTGGGTGGAAAAACACCAAAGTCCCACAGAATTGCATGTGAAACAGGAAAAAGCCAGAATTACATGGGAAACACATAAAAGTCACTTTTAATAGTTTTGTGCAATACAGACAAACTAAGTGAGAGAGCAACACAAAACCACTCTATAATGTACAACTCAGCGCTGTGAAGCTTCCTACACTGGAAACTGGCAGATAGCTGCTTCTTGGAAGAGAATGGCAGCTTGTGTGAAAAAGCTTGTTTTCTCAGCCTGAGAAGCTCATTCGCACACTTAGGTGGAAAAACACCAAAGTCCCACAGAATTGCATGTGAAACAAGAAAAAGCCAGAATTACTTGGGAAACGCAGAAAAGTCACTTTTAATAGTTTTGTCCATTACAGACAAACTAAGTGAGAGAGCAACACAAAACCACTCTATAATGTACAACTCAGCGCTGTGAAGCTTCCTACACTGGAAACTGGCAGATAGCTGCTTCTGGAAGAGAATGGCAGCTTGTGTGAAAAAGCTTGTTTTCTCAGCCTGAGAAGCTCATTCGCACACTTAGGTGGAAAAACACCAAAGTCCCACAGAATTGCATGTGAAACAAGAAAAAGCCAGAATTACATGGGAAACGCAGAAAAGTCACTTTTAATAGTTTTGTCCAATACAGACAAACTAAGTGAGAGAGCAACACAACACCACTCTATAATGTAAAACTCAGCGCTGTGAAGCTTCCTACACTGGAAACTGGCAGATAGCTGCTTCTGGAAGAGAATGGCAGCTTGTGTGAAAAAGCTTGTTTTCTCAGCCTGAGAAGCTCATTCGGCACACTTAGGTGGAAAAACACAAAGTCCCACAGAATTGCATGTGAAACAAGAAAAAGCCAGAATTACATGGGAAACGCAGAAAAGTCACTTTTAATAGTTTTGTGCATTACAGCCAAACTAAGGGAGAGAGCCACACCAAACAACTCTATAATGTACAAGTCGCCGCTGTGAGGCTTCCTGATGTGGAAACTGGCAGATAGGTGCTTCTGGAAGAGAATGGCAGCTTGTGTGAAAAAGCTTGTTTTCTCAGCCTGAGAAGCTCATTCGGCACACTTAGATGGAAAAACACCAAAGTCCCACAGAATTGCATGTGAAACAGGAAAAAGCCAGAATTACATGGGAAACACATAAAAGTCACTTTTAATGGTTTTGTGCAATACAGACAAACTAAGTGAAAGAGCAACACAAAACCACTCTATAATGTACAACTCAGCGCTGTGAAGCCTCCTACACTGGAAACTGGCAGATAGCTGCTTCTGGAAGAGAATGGCAGCTTGTGTGAAAAAGCTTGTTTTCTCAGCCTGAGAAGCTCATTCGGCACACTTAGGTGGAAAAACACCAAAGTCCCACAGAATTGCATGTGAAACAAGAAAAAGCCAGAATTACATGGGAAACACATAAAAGTCACTTTTAATAGTTTTGTGCATTACAGCCAAACTAAGGGAGAGAGCCACACCAAACAACTCTATAATGTACAAGTCGCCGCTGTGAGGCTTCCTGAGGTGGAAACTGGCAGATAGGTGCTTCTGGAAGAGAATGGCAGCTTGTGTGAAAAAGCTTGTTTTCTCAGCCTGAGAAGCTCATTCGGCACACTTAGGTGGAAAAACACCAAAGTCCCACAGAATTGCATGTGAAACAGGAAAAAGCCAGAATTACATGGGAAACACATAAAAGTCACTTTTAATAGTTTTGTGCAATACAGACAAACTAAGTGAGAGAGCAACACAAAACCACTCTATAATGTACAACTCAGCGCTGTGAAGCTTCCTACACTGGAAACTGGCAGATAGCTGCTTCTGGAAGAGAATGGCAGCTTGTGTGAAAAAGCTTGTTTTCTCAGCCTGAGAAGCTCATTCGCACACTTAGGTGGAAAAACACCAAAGTCCCACAGAATTGCATGTGAAACAAGAAAAAGCCAGAGTTACATGGGAAACGCAGAAAAGTCACTTTTAATAGTTTTGTCCATTACAGACAAACTAAGTGAGAGAGCAACACAAAACCACTCTATAATGTACAACTCAGCGCTGTGAAGCTTCCTACACTGGAAACTGGCAGATAGCTGGTTCTGGAAGAGAATGGCAGCTTGTGTGAAAAAGCTTGTTTTCTCAGCCTGAGAAGCTCATTCGGCACACTTAGGTGGAAAAACACAAAGTCCCACAGAATTGCATGTGAAAGAAGAAAAAGCCAGAATTACATGGGAAACACATAAAAGTCACTTTTAATAGTTTTGTCCATTACAGCCAAACTAAGTGAGAGAGCAACACAAAACCACTCTATTATGTACAACTCAGCGCTGTGAAGCTTCCTACACTGGAAACTGGCAGATAGCTGCTTCTGGAAGAGAATGTCAGCTTGTGTGAAAAAGCTTGTTTTCTCAGCCTTAGAAGCTCATTCGGCACACTTAGGTGGAAAAACACCAAAGTCCCACAGAATTGCATGTGAAAGAAGAAAAAGCCAGAATTACATGGGAAACACATAAAAGTCACTTTTAATAGTTTTATCCATTACAGCCAAACTAAGTGAGAGAGCAACACAAAACCACTCTATTATGTACAACTCAGCGCTGTGAAGCTTCCTACACTGGAAACTGGCAGATAGCTGGTTCTGGAAGAGAATGGCAGCTTTTGTGAAAAGGCTTGTTTTCTCAGCCTGAGAAGCTCATTCGGCACACTTAGGTGGAAAAACACAAAGTCCCACAGAATTGCATGTGAAACAAGAAAAAGCCAGAATTACATGGGAAACGCAGAAAAGTCACTTTTAATAGTTTTGTGCATTACAGCCAAACTAAGGGAAAGAGCCACACCAAACAACTCTATAATGTACAAGTCGCCGCTGTGAGGCTTCCTGAGGTGGAAACTGGCAGATAGGTGCTTCTGGAAGAGAATGGCAGCTTGTGTGAAAAAGCTTGTTTTCTCAGCCTGAGAAGCTCATTCGGCACACTTAGGTGGAAAAACACCAAAGTCCCACAGAATTGCATGTGAAACAGGAAAAAGCCAGAATTACATGGGAAACACATAAAAGTCACTTTTAATAGTTTTGTGCAATACAGACAAACTAAGTGAGAGAGCAACACAAAACCACTCTATAATGTACAACTCAGCGCTGTGAAGCTTCCTACACTGGAAACTGGCAGATAGCTGCTTCTGGAAGAGAATGGCAGCTTGTGTGAAAAAGCTTGTTTTCTCAGCCTGAGAAGCTCATTCGGCACACTTAGGTGGAAAAACACCAAAGTCCCACAGAATTGCATGTGAAACAGGAAAAAGCCAGAATTACATGGAAAACACATAAAAGTCACTTTTAATAGTTTTGTGCAATACAGACAAACTAAGTGAGAGAGCAACACAAAACCACTCTATAATGTACAACTCAGCGCTGTGAAGCTTCCTACACTGGAAACTGGCAGATAGCTGCTTCTGGAAGAGAATGGCAGCTTGTGTGAAAAAGCTTGTTTTCTCAGCCTGAGAAGCTCATTCGGCACACTTAGGTGGAAAAACACCAAAGTCACACAGAATTGCATGTGAAAGAAGAAAAAGCCAGAATTACATGGGAAACACATAAAAGTCACTTTTAATAGTTTTGTCCATTACAGCCAAACTAAGGGAAAGAGCCACACCAAACAACTCTATAATGTACAAGTCGCCGCTGTGAGGCTTCCTGAGGTGGAAACTGGCAGATAGGTGCTTCTGGAAGAGAATGGCAGCTTGTGTGAAAAAGCTTGTTTTCTCAGCCTGAGAAGCTCATTCGGCACACTTAGGTGGAAAAACACCAAAGTCCCACAGAATTGCATGTGAAACAGGAAAAAGCCAGAATTACATGGGAAACACATAAAAGTCACTTTTAATAGTTTTGTGCAATACAGACAAACTAAGTGAGAGAGCAACACAAAACCACTCTATAATGTACAACTCAGCGCTGTGAAGCTTCCTACACTGGAAACTGGCAGATAGCTGCTTCTGGAAGAGAATGGCAGCTTGTGTGAAAAAGCTTGTTTTCTCAGCCTGAGAAGCTCATTCGGCACACTTAGGTGGAAAAACACCAAAGTCCCACAGAATTGCATGTGAAACAGGAAAAAGCCAGAATTACATGGAAAACACATAAAAGTCACTTTTAATAGTTTTGTGCAATACAGACAAACTAAGTGAGAGAGCAACACAAAACCACTCTATAATGTACAACTCAGCGCTGTGAAGCTTCCTACACTGGAAACTGGCAGATAGCTGCTTCTGGAAGAGAATGGCAGCTTGTGTGAAAAAGCTTGTTTTCTCAGCCTGAGAATCTCATTCGGCACACTTAGGTGGAAAAACACCAAAGTCACACAGAATTGCATGTGAAAGAAGAAAAAGCCAGAATTACATGGGAAACACATAAAAGTCACTTTTAATAGTTTTGTCCATTACAGCCAAACTAAGTGAGAGAGCAACACAAAACCACTCTATTATGTACAACTCAGCGCTGTGAAGCTTCCTACACTGGAAACTGGCAGATAGCTGCTTCTGGAAGAGAATGGCAGCTTGTGTGAAAAAGCTTGTTTTCTCAGCCTGAGAAGCTCATTCGCACACTTAGGTGGAAAAACACCAAAGTCCCAAAGAATTGCATGTGAAACAAGAAAAAGCCAGAATTACATGGGAAACGCAGAAAAGTCACTTTTAATAGTTTTGTCCATTACAGACAAACTAAGTGAGAGAGCAACACAAAACCACTCGATAATGTACAACTCAGCGCTGTGAAGCTTCCTACACTGGAAACTGGCAGATAGCTGCTTCTGGAAGAGAATGGCAGCTTGTGTGAAAAAGCTTGTTTTCTCAGCCTGAGAAGCTCATTCAGCACACTTAGGTGGAAAAACACCAAAGTCCCACAGAATTGCATGTGAAAGAAGAAAAAGCCAGAATTACATGGGAAACACATAAAAGTCACTTTTAATAGTTTTATCCATTACAGCCAAACTAAGTGAGAGAGCAACACAAAACCACTCTATTATGTACAACTCAGCGCTGTGAAGCTTCCTACACTGGAAACTGGCAGATAGCTGGTTCTGGAAGAGAATGGCAGCTTTTGTGAAAAGGCTTGTTTTCTCAGCCTGAGAAGCTCATTCGGCACACTTAGGTGGAAAAACACAAAGTCCCACAGAATTGCATGTGAAACAAGAAAAAGCCAGAATTACATGGGAAACGCAGAAAAGTCACTTTTAATAGTTTTGTGCATTACAGCCAAACTAAGGGAAAGAGCCACACCAAACAACTCTATAATGTACAAGTCGCCGCTGTGAGGCTTCCTGAGGTGGAAACTGGCAGATAGGTGCTTCTGGAAGAGAATGGCTGCTTGTGTGAAAAAGCTTGTTTTCTCAGCCTGAGAAGCTCATTCGGCACACTTAGGTGGAAAAACACCAAAGTCCCACAGAATTGCATGTGAAACAGGAAAAAGCCAGAATTACATGGGAAACACATAAAAGTCACTTTTAATAGTTTTGTGCAATACAGACAAACTAAGTGAGAGAGCAACACAAAACCACTCTATAATGTACAACTCAGCGCTGTGAAGCTTCCTACACTGGAAACTGGCAGATAGCTGCTTCTGGAAGAGAATGGCAGCTTGTGTGAAAAAGCTTGTTTTCTCAGCCTGAGAAGCTCATTCGGCACACTTAGGTGGAAAAACACAAAGTCCCACAGAATTGCATGTGAAACAAGAAAAAGCCAGAATTACATGGGAAACGCAGAAAAGTCACTTTTAATAGTTTTGTGCATTACAGCCAAACTAAGGGAGAGAGCCACACCAAACAACTCTATAATGTACAAGTCGCCGCTGTGAGGCTTCCTGAGGTGGAAACTGGCAGATAGGTGCTTCTGGAAGAGAATGGCAGCTTGTGTGAAAAAGCTTGTTTTCTCAGCCTGAGAAGCTCATTCAGCACACTTAGGTGGAAAAAACACCAAAGTCCCACAGAATTGCATGTGAAAGAAGAAAAAGCCAGAATTACATGGGAAACACATAAAAGTCACTTTTAATAGTTTTGTCCATTACAGCCAAACTAAGTGAGACAGCAACACAAAACCACTCTATTATGTACAACTCAGCGCTGTGAAGCTTCCTACACTGGAAACTGGCAGATAGCTGGTTCTGGAAGAGAATGGCAGCTTGTGTGAAAAGGCTTGTTTTCTCAGCCTGAGAAGCTCATTCGGCACACTTAGGTGGAAAAACACAAAGTCCCACAGAATTGCATGTGAAACAAGAAAAAGCCAGAATTACATGGGAAACGCAGAAAAGTCACTTTTAATAGTTTTGTGCATTACAGCCAAACTAAGGGAAAGAGCCACACCAAACAACTCTATAATGTACAAGTCGCCGCTGTGAGGCTTCCTGAGGTGGAAACTGGCAGATAGGTGCTTCTGGAAGAGAATGGCAGCTTGTGTGAAAAAGCTTGTTTTCTCAGCCTGAGAAGCTCATTCGGCACACTTAGGTGGAAAAACACCAAAGTCCCACAGAATTGCATGTGAAACAGGAAAAAGCCAGAATTACATGGGAAACACATAAAAGTCACTTTTAATAGTTTTGTGCAATACAGACAAACTAAGTGAGAGAGCAACACAAAACCACTCTATAATGTACAACTCAGCGCTGTGAAGCTTCCTACACTGGAAACTGGCAGATAGCTGCTTCTGGAAGAGAATGGCAGCTTGTGTGAAAAAGCTTGTTTTCTCAGCCTGAGAAGCTCATTCGGCACACTTAGGTGGAAAAACACCAAAGTCCCACAGAATTGCATGTGAAAGAAGAAAAAGCCAGAATTACATGGGAAACACATAAAAGTCACTTTTAATAGTTTTGTCCATTACAGCCAAACTAAGTGAGAGAGCAACACAAAACCACTCTATTATGTACAACTCAGCGCTGTGAAGCTTCCTACACTGGAAACTGGCAGATAGCTGCTTCTGGAAGAGAATGGCAGCTTGTGTGAAAAAGCTTGTTTTCTCAGCCTGAGAAGCTCATTCGCACACTTAGGTGGAAAAACACCAAAGTCCCACAGAATTGCATGTGAAACAAGAAAAAGCCAGAATTACATGGGAAACGCAGAAAAGTCACTTTTAATAGTTTTGTCCATTACAGACAAACTAAGTGAGAGAGCAACACAAAACCACTCTATAATGTACAACTCAGCGCTGTGAAGCTTCCTACACTGGAAACTGGCAGATAGCTGCTTCTGGAAGAGAATGGCAGCTTGTGTGAAAAAGCTTGTTTTCTCAGCCTGAGAAGCTCATTCGGCACACTTAGGTGGAAAAACACAAAGTCCCATAGAATTGCATGTGAAACAAGAAAAAGCCAGAATTACATGGGAAGCACATAAAAGTCACTTTTAATAGTTTTGTGCATTACAGCCAAACTAAGGGAAAGAGCCACACCAAACAACTCTATAATGTACAAGTCGCCGCTGTGAGGCTTCCTGAGATGGAAACTGGCAGATAGGTGCTTCTGGAAGAGAATGGCAGCTTGTGTGAAAAAGCTTGTTTTCTCAGCCTGAGAAGCTCATTCGGCACACTTAGGTGGAAAAACACCAAAGTCCCACAGAATTGCATGTGAAACAGGAAAAAGCCAGAATTACATGGGAAACACATAAAAGTCACTTTTAATAGTTTTGTGCAATACAGACAAACTAAGTGAGAGAGCAACACAAAACCACTCTATAATGTACAACTCAGCGCTGTGAAGCTTCCTACACTGGAAACTGGCAGATAGCTGCTTCTGGAAGAGAATGGCAGCTTGTGTGAAAAAGCTTGTTTTCTCAGCCTGAGAAGCTCATTCGGCACACTTAGATGGAAAAACACCAAAGTCCCACAGAATTGCATGTGAAACAGGAAAAAGCCAGAATTACATGGGAAACACATAAAAGTCACTTTTAATAGTTTTGTGCAATACAGACAAACTAAGTGAGAGAGCAACACAAAACCACTCTATAATGTACAACTCAGCGCTATGAAGCTTCCTACACTGGAAACTGGCAGATAGCTGCTTCTGGAAGAGAATGGCAGCTTGTGTGAAAAAGCTTGTTTTCTCAGCCTGAGAAGCTCATTCGGCACACTTAGGTGGAAAAACACAAAGTCCCACAGAATTGCATGTGAAACAAGAAAAAGCCAGAATTACATGGGAAGCACATAAAAGTCACTTTTAATAGTTTTGTGCATTACAGCCAAACTAAGGGAAAGAGCCACACCAAACAACTCTATAATGTACAAGTCGCCGCTGTGAGGCTTCCTGAGATGGAAACTGGCAGATAGGTGCTTCTGGAAGAGAATGGCAGCTTGTGTGAAAAAGCTTGTTTTCTCAGCCTGAGAAGCTCATTCGGCACACTTGGGTGGAAAAACACCAAAGTCCCACAGAATTGCATGTGAAACAGGAAAAAGCCAGAATTACATGGGAAACACATAAAAGTCACTTTTAATAGTTTTGTGCAATACAGACAAACTAAGTGAGAGAGCAACACAAAACCACTCTATAATGTACAACTCAGCGCTGTGAAGCTTCCTACACTGGAAACTGGCAGATAGCTGCTTCTTGGAAGAGAATGGCAGCTTGTGTGAAAAAGCTTGTTTTCTCAGCCTGAGAAGCTCATTCGCACACTTAGGTGGAAAAACACCAAAGTCCCACAGAATTGCATGTGAAACAAGAAAAAGCCAGAATTACTTGGGAAACGCAGAAAAGTCACTTTTAATAGTTTTGTCCATTACAGACAAACTAAGTGAGAGAGCAACACAAAACCACTCTATAATGTACAACTCAGCGCTGTGAAGCTTCCTACACTGGAAACTGGCAGATAGCTGCTTCTGGAAGAGAATGGCAGCTTGTGTGAAAAAGCTTGTTTTCTCAGCCTGAGAAGCTCATTCGCACACTTAGGTGGAAAAACACCAAAGTCCCACAGAATTGCATGTGAAACAAGAAAAAGCCAGAATTACATGGGAAACGCAGAAAAGTCACTTTTAATAGTTTTGTCCAATACAGACAAACTAAGTGAGAGAGCAACACAACACCACTCTATAATGTAAAACTCAGCGCTGTGAAGCTTCCTACACTGGAAACTGGCAGATAGCTGCTTCTGGAAGAGAATGGCAGCTTGTGTGAAAAAGCTTGTTTTCTCAGCCTGAGAAGCTCATTCGGCACACTTAGGTGGAAAAACACAAAGTCCCACAGAATTGCATGTGAAACAAGAAAAAGCCAGAATTACATGGGAAACGCAGAAAAGTCACTTTTAATAGTTTTGTGCATTACAGCCAAACTAAGGGAGAGAGCCACACCAAACAACTCTATAATGTACAAGTCGCCGCTGTGAGGCTTCCTGATGTGGAAACTGGCAGATAGGTGCTTCTGGAAGAGAATGGCAGCTTGTGTGAAAAAGCTTGTTTTCTCAGCCTGAGAAGCTCATTCGGCACACTTAGATGGAAAAACACCAAAGTCCCACAGAATTGCATGTGAAACAGGAAAAAGCCAGAATTACATGGGAAACACATAAAAGTCACTTTTAATGGTTTTGTGCAATACAGACAAACTAAGTGAAAGAGCAACACAAAACCACTCTATAATGTACAACTCAGCGCTGTGAAGCTTCCTACACTGGAAACTGGCAGATAGCTGCTTCTGGAAGAGAATGGCAGCTTGTGTGAAAAAGCTTGTTTTCTCAGCCTGAGAAGCTCATTCGGCACACTTAGGTGGAAAAACACCAAAGTCCCACAGAATTGCATGTGAAACAAGAAAAAGCCAGAATTACATGGGAAACACATAAAAGTCACTTTTAATAGTTTTGTGCATTACAGCCAAACTAAGGGAGAGAGCCACACCAAACAACTCTATAATGTACAAGTCGCCGCTGTGAGGCTTCCTGAGGTGGAAACTGGCAGATAGGTGCTTCTGGAAGAGAATGGCAGCTTGTGTGAAAAAGCTTGTTTTCTCAGCCTGAGAAGCTCATTCGGCACACTTAGGTGGAAAAACACCAAAGTCCCACAGAATTGCATGTGAAACAGGAAAAAGCCAGAATTACATGGGAAACACATAAAAGTCACTTTTAATAGTTTTGTGCAATACAGACAAACTAAGTGAGAGAGCAACACAAAACCACTCTATAATGTACAACTCAGCGCTGTGAAGCTTCCTACACTGGAAACTGGCAGATAGCTGCTTCTGGAAGAGAATGGCAGCTTGTGTGAAAAAGCTTGTTTTCTCAGCCTGAGAAGCTCATTCGGCACACTTAGGTGGAAAAACACAAAGTCCCACAGAATTGCATGTGAAAGAAGAAAAAGCCAGAATTACATGGGAAACACATAAAAGTCACTTTTAATAGTTTTGTCCATTACAGCCAAACTAAGTGAGAGAGCAACACAAAACCACTCTATTATGTACAACTCAGCGCTGTGAAGCTTCCTACACTGGAAACTGGCAGATAGCTGCTTCTGGAAGAGAATGTCAGCTTGTGTGAAAAAGCTTGTTTTCTCAGCCTGAGAAGCTCATTCGGCACACTTAGGTGGAAAAACACCAAAGTCCCACAGAATTGCATGTGAAACAAGAAAAAGCCAGAATTACATGGGAAACACATAAAAGTCACTTTTAATAGTTTTGTCCATTACAGCCAAACTAAGTGAGAGAGCAACACAAAACCACTCTATTATGTACAACTCAGCGCTGTGAAGCTTCCTACACTGGAAACTGGCAGATAGCTGGTTCTGGAAGAGAATGGCAGCTTGTGTGAAAAGGCTTGTTTTCTCAGCCTGAGAAGCTCATTCGGCACACTTAGGTGGAAAAACACAAAGTCCCACAGAATTGCATGTGAAACAAGAAAAAGCCAGAATTACATGGGAAACGCAGAAAAGTCACTTTTAATAGTTTTGTGCATTACAGCCAAACTAAGGGAAAGAGCCACACCAAACAACTCTATAATGTACAAGTCGCCGCTGTGAGGCTTCCTGAGGTGGAAACTGGCAGATAGGTGCTTCTGGAAGAGAATGGCAGCTTGTGTGAAAAAGCTTGTTTTCTCAGCCTGAGAAGCTCATTCGGCACACTTAGGTGGAAAAACACCAAAGTCCCACAGAATTGCATGTGAAACAGGAAAAAGCCAGAATTACATGGGAAACACATAAAAGTCACTTTTAATAGTTTTGTGCAATACAGACAAACTAAGTGAGAGAGCAACACAAAACCACTCTATTATGTACAACTCAGCGCCTGTGAAGCTTCCTACACTGGAAACTGGCAGATAGCTGCTTCTGGAAGAGAATGGCAGCTTGTGTGAAAAAGCTTGTTTTCTCAGCCTGAGAAGCTCATTCGGCACACTTAGGTGGAAAAACACCAAAGTCCCACAGAATTGCATTTGAAACAAGAAAAAGCCAGAATTACATGGGAAACGCAGAAAAGTCACTTTTAATAGTTTTGTGCATTACAGCCAGACTAAGTGAGAGAGCCACACCAAACCACTCTATAATGTACAAGTCGCGGCTGTGAGGCTTCCTGAGGTGAAAACTGGCACATAGGTGCTCCTGGAAGAGAATGGCAGCTTGTGTGAAAAAGCTTGTTTTCTCAGCCTGAGAAGCTCATTCGGAACACTTAGGTGGAAAAACACCAAAGTCCCACAGAATTGCATGTGAAACAAGAAAAAGCCAGAATTACATGGGAAACGCAGAAAAGTCACTTTTAATAATTTTGTGCATTACAGCCAAACTAAGTGACAGAGCAACACAAAACCACTCTATAATGTACAACTCAGCGCTGTGAAGCTTCCTACACTGGAAACTGGCAGATAGCTGCTTCTGGAAGAGAATGGCAGCTTGTGTGAAAAAGCTTGTTTTCTCAGCCTGAGAAGCTCATTCGGCACACTTAGGTGGAAAAACACAAAGTCCCACAGAATTGCATGTGAAACAAGAAAAAGCCAGAATTACATGGGAAACGCAGAAAAGTCACTTTTAATAGTTTTGTGCATTACAGCCAAACTAAGGGAGAGAGCCACACCAAACAACTCTATAATGTACAAGTCGCCGCTGTGAGGCTTCCTGAGGTGGAAACTGGCAGATAGGTGCTTCTGGAAGAGAATGGCAGCTTGTGTGAAAAAGCTTGTTTTCTCAGCCTGAGAAGCTCATTCAGCACACTTAGGTGGAAAAACACCAAAGTCCCACAGAATTACATGTGAAAGAAGAAAAAGCCAGAATTACATGGGAAACACATAAAAGTCACTTTTAATAGTTTTGTCCATTACAGCCAAACTAAGTGAGAGAGCAACACAAAACCACTCTATTATGTACAACTCAGCGCTGTGAAGCTTCCTACACTGGAAACTGGCAGATAGCTGCTTCTGGAAGAGAATGGCAGCTTGTGTGAAAAAGCTTGTTTTCTCAGCCTGAGAAGCTCATTCGGCACACTTAGGTGGAAAAACACCAAAGTCCCACAGAATTGCATGTGAAACAAGAAAAAGCCAGAATTACATGGGAAACACATAAAAGTCACTTTTAATAGTTTTGTCCATTACAGCCAAACTAAGTGAGAGAGCAACACAAAACCACTCTATTATGTACAACTCAGCGCTGTGAAGCTTCCTACACTGGAAACTGGCAGATAGCTGCTTCTGGAAGAGAATGGCAGCTTGTGTGAAAAAGCTTGTTTTCTCAGCCTGAGAAGCTCATTCGGCAAACTTAGGTGGAAAAACACCAAAGTCCCACAGAATTGCATGTGAAACAGGAAAAAGCCAGAATTACATGGGAAACACATAAAAGTCACTTTTAATAGTTTTGTGCAATACAGACAAACTAAGTGAGAGAGCAACACAAAACCACTCTATTATGTACAACTCAGCGCTGTGAAGCTTCCTACACTGGAAACTGGCAGATAGCTGCTTCTGGAAGAGAATGGCAGCTTGTGTGAAAAAGCTTGTTTTCTCAGCCTGAGAAGCTCATTCGGCACACTTAGGTGGAAAAACACCAAAGTCCCACAGAATTGCATGTGAAACAAGAAAAAGCCAGAATTACATGGGAAACGCAGAAAAGTCACTTTTAATAGTTTTGTCCATTACAGACAAACTAAGTGAGAGAGCAACACAAAACCACTCTATAATGTACAACTCAGCACTGTGAAGCTTCCTGAGATGGAAACTGGCAGATAGCTGCTTCTGGAAGAGAATGGCAGCTTGTGTGAAAAAGCTTGTTTTCTCAGCCTGAGAAGCTCATTCGGCACACTTAGGTGGAAAAACACCAAAGTCCCACAGAATTGCATGTGAAACAGGAAAAAGCCAGAATTACATGGGAAACACATAAAAGTCACTTTTAATAGTTTTGTGCAATACAGCCAAACTAAGTGAGAGAGCAACACAAAACCACTCTATTATGTACAACTCAGCGCTGTGAAGCTTCCTACACTGGAAACTGGCAGATAGCTGCTTCTGGAAGTGAATGGCAGCTTGTGTGAAAAAGCTTGTTTTCTCAGCCTGAGAAGCTCATTCGGCACACTTAGGTGGAAAAACACCAAAGTCCCACAGAATTGCATGTGAAACAAGAAAAAGCCAGAATTACATGGGAAACGCAGAAAAGTCACTTTTAATAGTTTTGTCCATTACAGCCAAACTAAGGGAGAGAGCCACACCAAACAACTCTATAATGTACAAGTCGCCGCTGTGAGGCTTCCTGAGGTGGAAACTGGCAGATAGGTGCTTCTGGAAGAGAATGGCAGCTTGTGTGAAAAAGCTTGTTTTCTCAGCCTGAGAAGCTCATTCAGCACACTTAGGTGGAAAAACACCAAAGTCCCACAGAATTGCATGTGAAAGAAGAAAAAGCCAGAATTACATGGGAAACACATAAAAGTCACTTTTAATAGTTTTGTCCATTACAGCCAAACTAAGTGAGAGAGCAACACAAAACCACTCTATTATGTACAACTCAGCGCTGTGAAGCTTCCTACACTGGAAACTGGCAGATAGCTGCTTCTGGAAGAGAATGGCAGCTTGTGTGAAAAAGCTTGTTTTCTCAGCCTGAGAAGCTCATTCGGCACACTTAGGTGGAAAAACACCAAAGTCCCACAGAATTGCATGTGAAACAGGAAAAAGCCAGAATTACATGGGAAACACATAAAAGTCACTTTTAATAGTTTTGTGCAATACAGACAAACTAAGTGAGAGAGCAACACAAAACCACTCTATAATGTACAACTCAGCGCTGTGAAGCTTCCTACACTGGAAACTGGCAGATAGCTGCTTCTGGAAGAGAATGGCAGCTTGTGTGAAAAAGCTTGTTTTCTCAGCCTGAGAAGCTCATTCGGCACACTTAGGTGGAAAAACACAAAGTCCCACAGAATTGCATGTGAAACAAGAAAAAGCCAGAATTACATGGGAAACACATAAAAGTCACTTTTAATAGTTTTGTGCAATACAGACAAACTAAGTGAGAGAGCAACACAAAACCACTCTATAATGTACAACTCAGCGCTGTGAAGCTTCCTACACTGGAAACTGGCAGATAGCTGCTTCTGGAAGAGAATGGCAGCTTGTGTGAAAAAGCTTGTTTTCTCAGCCTGAGAAGCTCATTCGCACACTTAGGTGGAAAAACACCAAAGTCCCACAGAATTGCATGTGAAACAAGAAAAAGCCAGAATTACTTGGGAAACGCAGAAAAGTCACTTTTAATAGTTTTGTCCATTACAGACAAACTAAGTGAGAGAGCAACACAAAACCACTCTATAATGTACAACTCAGCGCTGTGAAGCTTCCTACACTGGAAACTGGCAGATAGCTGCTTCTGGAAGAGAATGGCAGCTTGTGTGAAAAAGCTTGTTTTCTCAGCCTGAGAAGCTCATTCGGCACACTTAGGTGGAAAAACACCAAAGTCCCACAGAATTGCATGTGAAACAAGAAAAAGCCAGAATTACATGGGAAACGCAGAAAAGTCACTTTTAATAGTTTTGTGCATTACAGCCAAACTAAGGGAAAGAGCCACACCAAACAACTCTATAATGTACAAGTCGCCGCTGTGAGGCTTCCTGAGGTGGAAACTGGCAGATAGGTGCTTCTGGAAGAGAATGGCAGCTTGTGTGAAAAAGCTTGTTTTCTCAGCCTGAGAAGCTCATTCGGCACACTTAGGTGGAAAAACACCAAAGTCCCACAGAATTGCATGTGAAACAGGAAAAAGCCAGAATTACATGGGAAACACATAAAAGTCACTTTTAATAGTTTTGTGCAATACAGACAAACTAAGTGAGAGAGCAACACAAAACCACTCTATAATGTACAACTCAGCGCTGTGAAGCTTCCTACACTGGAAACTGGCAGATAGCTGCTTCTGGAAGAGAATGGCAGCTTGTGTGAAAAAGCTTGTTTTCTCAGCCTGAGAAGCTCATTCGGCACACTTAGGTGGAAAAACACCAAAGTCCCACAGAATTGCATGTGAAAGAAGAAAAAGCCAGAATTACATGGGAAACACATAAAAGTCACTTTTAATAGTTTTGTCCATTAAAGCCAAACTAAGTGAGAGAGCAACACAAAACCACTCTATTATGCACAACTCAGCGCTGTGAAGCTTCCTACACTGGAAACTGGCAGATAGCTGCTTCTGGAAGAGAATGGCAGCTTGTGTGAAAAAGCTTGTTTTCTCAGCCTGAGAAGCTCATTCGGCACACTTAGGTGGAAAAACACAAAGTCCCACAGAATTGCATGTGAAACAAGAAAAAGCCAGAATTACATGGGAAACACATAAAAGTCACTTTTAATAGTTTTGTGCATTACAGCCAAACTAAGGGAAAGAGCCACACCAAACAACTCTATAATGTACAAGTCGCCGCTGTGAGGCTTCCTGAGATGGAAACTGGCAGATAGGTGCTTCTGGAAGAGAATGGCAGCTTGTGTGAAAAAGCTTGTTTTCTCAGCCTGAGAAGCTCATTCGGCACACTTGGGTGGAAAAACACCAAAGTCCCACAGAATTGCATGTGAAACAGGAAAAAGCCAGAATTACATGGGAAACACATAAAAGTCACTTTTAATAGTTTTGTGCAATACAGACAAACTAAGTGAGAGAGCAACACAAAACCACTCTATAATGTACAACTCAGCGCTGTGAAGCTTCCTACACTGGAAACTGGCAGATAGCTGCTTCTGGAAGAGAATGGCAGCTTGTGTGAAAAAGCTTGTTTTCTCAGCCTGAGAAGCTCATTCGGCACACTTGGGTGGAAAAACACCAAAGTCCCACAGAATTGCATGTGAAACAGGAAAAAGCCAGAATTACATGGGAAACACATAAAAGTCACTTTTAATAGTTTTGTGCAATACAGACAAACTAAGTGAGAGAGCAACACAAAACCACTCTATAATGTACAACTCAGCGCTGTGAAGCTTCCTACACTGGAAACTGGCAGATAGCTGCTTCTGGAAGAGAATGGCAGCTTGTGTGAAAAAGCTTGTTTTCTCAGCCTGAGAAGCTCATTCGCACACTTAGGTGGAAAAACACCAAAGTCCCACAGAATTGCATGTGAAACAAGAAAAAGCCAGAATTACTTGGGAAACGCAGAAAAGTCACTTTTAATAGTTTTGTCCATTACAGACAAACTAAGTGAGAGAGCAACACAAAACCACTCTATAATGTACAACTCAGCGCTGTGAAGCTTCCTACACTGGAAACTGGCAGATAGCTGCTTCTGGAAGAGAATGGCAGCTTGTGTGAAAAAGCTTGTTTTCTCAGCCTGAGAAGCTCATTCGGCACACTTAGGTGGAAAAACACCAAAGTCCCACAGAATTGCATGTGAAACAGGAAAAAGCCAGAATTACATGGGAAACACATAAAAGTCACTTTTAATAGTTTTGTGCAATACAGACAAACTAAGTGAGAGAGCAACACAAAGCCACTCTATAATGTACAAGTCGCCGCTGTGAGGCTTCCTGAGGTGGAAACTGGCAGATAGGTGCTTCTGGAAGAGAATGGCAGCTTGTGTGAAAAAGCTTGTTTTCTCAGCCTGAGAAGCTCATTCGGCACACTTAGGTGGAAAAACACCAAAGTCCCACAGAATTGCATGTGAAACAGGAAAAAGCCAGAATTACATGGGAAACACATAAAAGTCACTTTTAATAGTTTTGTGCAATACAGACAAACTAAGTGAGAGAGCAACACAAAACCACTCTATAATGTACAACTCAGCGCTGTGAAGCTTCCTACACTGGAAACTGGCAGATAGCTGCTTCTGGAAGAGAATGGCAGCTTGTGTGAAAAAGCTTGTTTTCTCAGCCTGAGAAGCTCATTCGCACACTTAGGTGGAAAAACAACAAAGTCCCACAGAATTGCATGTGAAACAAGAAAAAGCCAGAATTACTTGGGAAACGCAGAAAAGTCACTTTTAATAGTTTTGTCCATTACAGACAAACTAAGTGAGAGAGCAACACAAAACCACTCTATAATGTACAACTCAGCGCTGTGAAGCTTCCTACACTGGAAACTGGCAGATAGCTGCTTCTGGAAGAGAATGGCAGCTTGTGTGAAAAAGCTTGTTTTCTCAGCCTGAGAAGCTCATTCGGCACACTTAGGTGGAAAAACACCAAAGTCCCACAGAATTGCATGTGAAACAGGAAAAAGCCAGAATTACATGGGAAACACATAAAAGTCACTTTTAATAGTTTTGTGCAATACAGACAAACTAAGTGAGAGAGCAACACAAAGCCACTCTATAATGTACAAGTCGCCGCTGTGAGGCTTCCTGAGGTGGAAACTGGCAGATAGGTGCTTCTGGAAGAGAATGGCAGCTTGTGTGAAAAAGCTTGTTTTCTCAGCCTGAGAAGCTCATTCGGCACACTTAGGTGGAAAAACACCAAAGTCCCACAGAATTGCATGTGAAACAGGAAAAAGCCAGAATTACATGGGAAACACATAAAAGTCACTTTTAATAGTTTTGTGCAATACAGACAAACTAAGTGAGAGAGCAACACAAAACCACTCTATAATGTACAACTCAGCGCTGTGAAGCTTCCTACACTGGAAACTGGCAGATAGCTGCTTCTGGAAGAGAATGGCAGCTTGTGTGAAAAAGCTTGTTTTCTCAGCCTGAGAAGCTCATTCGCACACTTAGGTGGAAAAACAACAAAGTCCCACAGAATTGCATGTGAAACAAGAAAAAGCCAGAATTACTTGGGAAACGCAGAAAAGTCACTTTTAATAGTTTTGTCCATTACAGACAAACTAAGTGAGAGAGCAACACAAAACCACTCTATAATGTACAACTCAGCGCTGTGAAGCTTCCTACACTGGAAACTGGCAGATAGCTGCTTCTGGAAGAGAATGGCAGCTTGTGTGAAAAAGCTTGTTTTCTCAGCCTGAGAAGCTCATTCGGCACACTTAGGTGGAAAAACACAAAGTCCCACAGAATTGCATGTGAAACAGGAAAAAGCCAGAATTACATGGGAAACACATAAAAGTCACTTTTAATAGTTTTGTGCAATACAGACAAACTAAGTGAGAGAGCAACAAAAAACCACTCGATAATGTACAACTCAGCGCTGTGAAGCTTCCTACACTGGAAACTGGCAGATAGCTGCTTCTGGAAGAGAATGGCAGCTTGTGTGAAAAAGCTTGTTTTCTCAGCCTGAGAAGCTCATTCGGCACACTTAGGTGGAAAAACACCAAAGTCCCACAGAATTGCATGTGAAAGAAGAAAAAGCCAGAATTACATGGGAAACACATAAAAGTCACTTTTAATAGTTTTGTCCATTACAGCCAAACTAAGTGAGAGAGCAACACAAAACCACTCTATTATGTACAACTCAGCGCTGTGAAGCTTCCTCCACTGGAAACTGGCAGATAGCTGCTTCTGGAAGAGAATGGCAGCTTGTGTGAAAAAGCTTGTTTTCTCAGCCTGAGAAGCTCATTCGCACACTTAGGTGGAAAAACACCAAAGTCCCAAAGAATTGCATGTGAAACAAGAAAAAGCCAGAATTACATGGGAAACGCAGAAAAGTCACTTTTAATAGTTTTGTCCATTACAGACAAACTAAGTGAGAGAGCAACACAAAACCACTCGATAATGTACAACTCAGCGCTGTGAAGCTTCCTACACTGTGTAGGACCTTGTCCTCGTCTTCCTCTACAAGAGACGCTTTATCTGTCTCTTAATTCAACAATCATCATATTATTTTGATTTTGTTCCACCAGGAGAGTTTTCAAGGCCTCTTCTTTCCCTTTGACCTTTTTGACCCAGGAGGGGAGGTGAGACTGTGGCGCAGTCTCCTGCACAGAGAGCCTGGTTCTTTTCAGATTCTCAGATGGGATCTCTAAGGTGTCAATATGTTTTATCCTCTTTAACAGAACACTGACTTCTCCACAGATCAGAACGACACCCTACACCTAAAGTGGATCGTGTGTGATAACATAAATGCCTTTTTGATTGTAAATCAGGGTTAGATATCCCTGAAATGTGTTTACATCTCTTTTAGTCTGACAGGTCCACCTCCAGAGAGAAACTCCTCTGGAATCCACATCTGGCCTTCTGACACCCCTTCCTCTAAAGTGTGAATTACGATGTTTTCTGTTGATAGTGGACATTCCAATCTAGGAAGCAGTAACAGCAGTTGCACAGATATAGATTTAGTTCTGTTGGAGTATTATGGTAAAATTTCATCTCCTCCTAATTAACAGATTGCCATCCAGCATGAGAAGGACGCAAATGTAATGTTTGTCTGATGTTTCTGTCATCAGATTGGACTAAGTTACAAAATCATGTGTAAAATGTCTGAATGTTTGATGGAGCCACAGTGCCACCTTTTGGTAAGGTTCTGGTGTAGCGTAAGGTACTTTCAAAACGAACTTTGTTTGATAACTGTATAGTAATACAATAAGTAAATGCCTGACACATATTTGTTATAACAAGGATTAAGCTAGCACTATACGAAATATGTACAGTCCATCAGTGCTGTTTTGTGTGTGTTTAATGATTTAATGACTTTAATCAGTTCCACTTTTCTTTTACATTAAGTAATTTCGGTTATGTTATGTTAAAACATGTGAACTATGTATTAAGTCATGGTGGGTTCTGTGAACGGTGAATTATGATCTCGAAACTTTAAAACACGATAGGAGTAGGTTGATAAAGTTACGTATATCAAATTATCACCAGAGGAAGTGACGCGCGCGGTCAGCTCCTCTTGTCCAGTTCCGCCTCCAGAATAAAAGCTATAAGAGATAGACTCCGGTCACTCTTTTTCTCTTCATTCTTCTCTTCGCTCTCGCTTTTCTTCTCTCTCTTGTATCCACTCGTTATTTATTCGCATTTTTTTCTTTAATTTCCGTACTTTATTTTACTTCGTTTGCGACACGTGTTGAATTTTTCCTCAAGTAATAACTTGCCGTGCTGAAGTACTTTTCAAGTACTTTTATTTTGAAAGCTCAAGACACAAACGAATTTCTTCTTTTATATTTTTGTAGTCTTATCGTCAAGTATTGTCGCCTTTTCAGAAAGTGAATTTAATCAAATTCTTGGACTTTCTTGGAGAATTCGCCAGCCCAGCGTTTCATCCTCCAGTTATTTTTAAACAAGAAGCTGAATTAGTTTACAGTCAAAGCTGAAGACCAACCACTCTAAGACATTTATCATCAGCCAGAAGGACGTCGCAGTAGTTGACTGCTCAAGAAGACGTATAAACGTTTCCAGCCGAATAAAGACATTATTCTCCAGCCACCTTGCCCCCAACGCTCACTAGCGCACACTGCGCTGGGCCTTTTGGAGAGATTGCCACTGGAACCAGGGACGAGACGCAACTTCCCCTCATCCTGTTGGACCAGTGACGCAAAGCTGCAGTTGAGCTGAAAGCCAAGGACCTGGAATCCTTCCAAGTTCCATCTACAAACAAAGTAGGCTGACTCTCCGGTACACGGCCGGATTCACACACATGAAGAAGAGCTGGTGTCTGTCTGTAAGCTTTGATTCCCATCTTTTAGTTTAAGAGAATTTTGGATTAGGGCCTCTCAGTTCTAAAATTTACTCTCGTAATATTTTAAACTTACTGCCACATCGCAAAATCCACCATCGCTCCTGAATCACCTGATAGTAATAATTCATATATTGTCCACATATTCTGTTACTTGTTGTCATTTGTTTGTTTATCATTTCATGCTATTTACTCTGCATTAGTTTAGTTAATAAACATATATAACCGTATGTCCTTGTTGGTGCAGGTTTGATTTGATGCGGGGAAATCGATGAATCGTGTAAAAGAAATCACTACTTCAGAAATATGAGATTAAATATAGATTTTGAAACTTAATAAATTGATTTAAAATTGATTTGATTAGATCGGCGGAATAATTTCCTCCGGATTATTCCAGTTGCTAAACAAGGAGGTGGTGCCCCATTTACGAGTGTATTATTAATCACTAGTGATTAAATACTAATAATAATGAAAAAGTAGTGTATCCCCTACAACTGGAAACTGGCAGATAGCTGCTTCTGGAAGAGAATGGCAGCTTGTGTGAAAAAGCTTGTTTTCTCAGCCTGAGAAGCTCATTCGGCACACTTAGGTGGAAAAACACCAAAGTCCCACAGAATTGCATGTGAAAGAAGAAAAGCCAGAATTACATGGGAAACACATAAAAGTCACTTTTAATAGTTTTGTCCAATACAGACAAACTAAGTGAGAGAGCAACACAACACCACTCTATAATGTACAACTCAGCGCTGTGAAGCTTCCTACACTGGAAACTGGCAGATAGCTGCTTCTGGAAGAGAATGGCAGCTTGTGTGAAAAAGCTTGTTTTCTCAGCCTGAGAAGCTCATTCGGCACACTTAGGTGGAAAAACACCAAAGTCCCACAGAATTGCATGTGAAACAAGAAAAAGCCAGAATTACATGGGAAACGCAGAAAAGTCACTTTTAATAGTTTTGTGCATTACAGCCAAACTAAGGGAAAGAGCCACACCAAACAACTCTATAATGTACAAGTCGCCGCTGTGAGGCTTCCTGAGGTGGAAACTGGCAGATAGGTGCTTCTGGAAGAGAATGGCAGCTTGTGTGAAAAAGCTTGTTTTCTCAGCCTGAGAAGCTCATTCGGCACACTTAGGTGGAAAAACACCAAAGTCCCACAGAATTGCATGTGAAACAGGAAAAAGCCAGAATTACATGGGAAACACATAAAAGTCACTTTTAATAGTTTTGTGCAATACAGACAAACTAAGTGAGAGAGCAACACAAAACCACTCTATAATGTACAACTCAGCGCTGTGAAGCTTCCTACACTGGAAACTGGCAGATAGCTGCTTCTGGAAGAGAATGGCAGCTTGTGTGAAAAAGCTTGTTTTCTCAGCCTGAGAAGCTCATTCGGCACACTTAGGTGGAAAAACACCAAAGTCCCACAGAATTGCATGTGAAAGAAGAAAAAAGCCAGAATTACATGGGAAACACATAAAAGTCACTTTTAATAGTTTTGTCCATTAAAGCCAAACTAAGTGAGAGAGCAACACAAAACCACTCTATTATGCACAACTCAGCGCTGTGAAGCTTCCTACACTGGAAACTGGCAGATAGCTGCTTCTGGAAGAGAATGGCAGCTTGTGTGAAAAAGCTTGTTTTCTCAGCCTGAGAAGCTCATTCGGCACACTTAGGTGGAAAAACACAAAGTCCCACAGAATTGCATGTGAAACAAGAAAAAGCCAGAATTACATGGGAAACACATAAAAGTCACTTTTAATAGTTTTGTGCATTACAGCCAAACTAAGGGAAAGAGCCACACCAAACAACTCTATAATGTACAAGTCGCCGCTGTGAGGCTTCCTGAGATGGAAACTGGCAGATAGGTGCTTCTGGAAGAGAATGGCAGCTTGTGTGAAAAAGCTTGTTTTCTCAGCCTGAGAAGCTCATTCGGCACACTTGGGTGGAAAAACACCAAAGTCCCACAGAATTGCATGTGAAACAGGAAAAAGCCAGAATTACATGGGAAACACATAAAAGTCACTTTTAATAGTTTTGTGCAATACAGACAAACTAAGTGAGAGAGCAACACAAAACCACTCTATAATGTACAACTCAGCGCTGTGAAGCTTCCTACACTGGAAACTGGCAGATAGCTGCTTCTGGAAGAGAATGGCAGCTTGTGTGAAAAAGCTTGTTTTCTCAGCCTGAGAAGCTCATTCGCACACTTAGGTGGAAAAACACCAAAGTCCCACAGAATTGCATGTGAAACAAGAAAAAGCCAGAATTACTTGGGAAACGCAGAAAAGTCACTTTTAATAGTTTTGTCCATTACAGACAAACTAAGTGAGAGAGCAACACAAAACCACTCTATAATGTACAACTCAGCGCTGTGAAGCTTCCTACACTGGAAACTGGCAGATAGCTGCTTCTGGAAGAGAATGGCAGCTTGTGTGAAAAAGCTTGTTTTCTCAGCCTGAGAAGCTCATTCGGCACACTTAGGTGGAAAAACACCAAAGTCCCACAGAATTGCATGTGAAACAGGAAAAAGCCAGAATTACATGGGAAACACATAAAAGTCACTTTTAATAGTTTTGTGCAATACAGACAAACTAAGTGAGAGAGCAACACAAAGCCACTCTATAATGTACAAGTCGCCGCTGTGAGGCTTCCTGAGGTGGAAACTGGCAGATAGGTGCTTCTGGAAGAGAATGGCAGCTTGTGTGAAAAAGCTTGTTTTCTCAGCCTGAGAAGCTCATTCGGCACACTTAGGTGGAAAAACACCAAAGTCCCACAGAATTGCATGTGAAACAGGAAAAAGCCAGAATTACATGGGAAACACATAAAAGTCACTTTTAATAGTTTTGTGCAATACAGACAAACTAAGTGAGAGAGCAACACAAAACCACTCTATAATGTACAACTCAGCGCTGTGAAGCTTCCTACACTGGAAACTGGCAGATAGCTGCTTCTGGAAGAGAATGGCAGCTTGTGTGAAAAAGCTTGTTTTCTCAGCCTGAGAAGCTCATTCGCACACTTAGGTGGAAAAACAACAAAGTCCCACAGAATTGCATGTGAAACAAGAAAAAGCCAGAATTACTTGGGAAACGCAGAAAAGTCACTTTTAATAGTTTTGTCCATTACAGACAAACTAAGTGAGAGAGCAACACAAAACCACTCTATAATGTACAACTCAGCGCTGTGAAGCTTCCTACACTGGAAACTGGCAGATAGCTGCTTCTGGAAGAGAATGGCAGCTTGTGTGAAAAAGCTTGTTTTCTCAGCCTGAGAAGCTCATTCGGCACACTTAGGTGGAAAAACACCAAAGTCCCACAGAATTGCATGTGAAACAGGAAAAAGCCAGAATTACATGGGAAACACATAAAAGTCACTTTTAATAGTTTTGTGCAATACAGACAAACTAAGTGAGAGAGCAACACAAAGCCACTCTATAATGTACAAGTCGCCGCTGTGAGGCTTCCTGAGGTGGAAACTGGCAGATAGGTGCTTCTGGAAGAGAATGGCAGCTTGTGTGAAAAAGCTTGTTTTCTCAGCCTGAGAAGCTCATTCGGCACACTTAGGTGGAAAAACACCAAAGTCCCACAGAATTGCATGTGAAACAGGAAAAAGCCAGAATTACATGGGAAACACATAAAAGTCACTTTTAATAGTTTTGTGCAATACAGACAAACTAAGTGAGAGAGCAACACAAAACCACTCTATAATGTACAACTCAGCGCTGTGAAGCTTCCTACACTGGAAACTGGCAGATAGCTGCTTCTGGAAGAGAATGGCAGCTTGTGTGAAAAAGCTTGTTTTCTCAGCCTGAGAAGCTCATTCGCACACTTAGGTGGAAAAACAACAAAGTCCCACAGAATTGCATGTGAAACAAGAAAAAGCCAGAATTACTTGGGAAACGCAGAAAAGTCACTTTTAATAGTTTTGTCCATTACAGACAAACTAAGTGAGAGAGCAACACAAAACCACTCTATAATGTACAACTCAGCGCTGTGAAGCTTCCTACACTGGAAACTGGCAGATAGCTGCTTCTGGAAGAGAATGGCAGCTTGTGTGAAAAAGCTTGTTTTCTCAGCCTGAGAAGCTCATTCGGCACACTTAGGTGGAAAAACACAAAGTCCCACAGAATTGCATGTGAAACAGGAAAAAGCCAGAATTACATGGGAAACACATAAAAGTCACTTTTAATAGTTTTGTGCAATACAGACAAACTAAGTGAGAGAGCAACAAAAAACCACTCGATAATGTACAACTCAGCGCTGTGAAGCTTCCTACACTGGAAACTGGCAGATAGCTGCTTCTGGAAGAGAATGGCAGCTTGTGTGAAAAAGCTTGTTTTCTCAGCCTGAGAAGCTCATTCGGCACACTTAGGTGGAAAAACACCAAAGTCCCACAGAATTGCATGTGAAAGAAGAAAAAGCCAGAATTACATGGGAAACACATAAAAGTCACTTTTAATAGTTTTGTCCATTACAGCCAAACTAAGTGAGAGAGCAACACAAAACCACTCTATTATGTACAACTCAGCGCTGTGAAGCTTCCTCCACTGGAAACTGGCAGATAGCTGCTTCTGGAAGAGAATGGCAGCTTGTGTGAAAAAGCTTGTTTTCTCAGCCTGAGAAGCTCATTCGCACACTTAGGTGGAAAAACACCAAAGTCCCAAAGAATTGCATGTGAAACAAGAAAAAGCCAGAATTACATGGGAAACGCAGAAAAGTCACTTTTAATAGTTTTGTCCATTACAGACAAACTAAGTGAGAGAGCAACACAAAACCACTCGATAATGTACAACTCAGCGCTGTGAAGCTTCCTACACTGTGTAGGACCTTGTCCTCGTCTTCCTCTACAAGAGACGCTTTATCTGTCTCTTAATTCAACAATCATCATATTATTTTGATTTTGTTCCACCAGGAGAGTTTTCAAGGCCTCTTCTTTCCCTTTGACCTTTTTGACCCAGGAGGGGAGGTGAGACTTTGGCGCAGTCTCCTGCACAGAGAGCCTGGTTCTTTTCAGATTCTCAGATGGGATCTCTAAGGTGTCAATATGTTTTATCCTCTTTAACAGAACACTGACTTCTCCACAGATCAGAACGACACCCTACACCTAAAGTGGATCGTGTGTGATAACATAAATGCCTTTTTGATTGTAAATCAGGGTTAGATATCCCTGAAATGTGTTTACATCTCTTTTAGTCTGACAGGTCCACCTCCAGAGAGAAACTCCTCTGGAATCCACATCTGGCCTTCTGACACCCCTTCCTCTAAAGTGTGAATTACGATGTTTTCTGTTGATAGTGGACATTCCAATCTAGGAAGCAGTAACAGCAGTTGCACAGATATAGATTTAGTTCTGTTGGAGTATTATGGTAAAATTTCATCTCCTCCTAATTAACAGATTGCCATCCAGCATGAGAAGGACGCAAATGTAATGTTTGTCTGATGTTTCTGTCATCAGATTGGACTAAGTTACAAAATCATGTGTAAAATGTCTGAATGTTTGATGGAGCCACAGTGCCACCTTTTGGTAAGGTTCTGGTGTAGCGTAAGGTACTTTCAAAACGAACTTTGTTTGATAACTGTATAGTAATACAATAAGTAAATGCCTGACACATATTTGTTATAACAAGGATTAAGCTAGCACTATACGAAATATGTACAGTCCATCAGTGCTGTTTTGTGTGTGTTTAATGATTTAATGACTTTAATCAGTTCCACTTTTCTTTTACATTAAGTAATTTCGGTTATGTTATGTTAAAACATGTGAACTATGTATTAAGTCATGGTGGGTTCTGTGAACGGTGAATTATGATCTCGAAACTTTAAAACACGATAGGAGTAGGTTGATAAAGTTACGTATATCAAATTATCACCAGAGGAAGTGACGCGCGCGGTCAGCTCCTCTTGTCCAGTTCCGCCTCCAGAATAAAAGCTATAAGAGATAGACTCCGGTCACTCTTTTTCTCTTCATTCTTCTCTTCGCTCTCGCTTTTCTTCTCTCTCTTGTATCCACTCGTTATTTATTCGCATTTTTTTCTTTAATTTCCGTACTTTATTTTACTTCGTTTGCGACACGTGTTGAATTTTTCCTCAAGTAATAACTTGCCGTGCTGAAGTACTTTTCAAGTACTTTTATTTTGAAAGCTCAAGACACAAACGAATTTCTTCTTTTATATTTTTGTAGTCTTATCGTCAAGTATTGTCGCCTTTTCAGAAAGTGAATTTAATCAAATTCTTGGACTTTCTTGGAGAATTCGCCAGCCCAGCGTTTCATCCTCCAGTTATTTTTAAACAAGAAGCTGAATTAGTTTACAGTCAAAGCTGAAGACCAACCACTCTAAGACATTTATCATCAGCCAGAAGGACGTCGCAGTAGTTGACTGCTCAAGAAGACGTATAAACGTTTCCAGCCGAATAAAGACATTATTCTCCAGCCACCTTGCCCCCAACGCTCACTAGCGCACACTGCGCTGGGCCTTTTGGAGAGATTGCCACTGGAACCAGGGACGAGACGCAACTTCCCTCATCCTGTTGGACCAGTGACGCAAAGCTGCAGTTGAGCTGAAAGCCAAGGACCTGGAATCCTTCCAAGTTCCATCTACAAACAAAGTAGGCTGACTCTCCGGTACACGGCCGGATTCACACACATGAAGAAGAGCTGGTGTCTGTCTGTAAGCTTTGATTCCCATCTTTTAGTTTAAGAGAATTTTGGATTAGGGCCTCTCAGTTCTAAAATTTACTCTCGTAATATTTTAAACTTACTGCCACATCGCAAAATCCACCATCGCTCCTGAATCACCTGATAGTAATAATTCATATATTGTCCACATATTCTGTTACTTGTTGTCATTTGTTTGTTTATCATTTCATGCTATTTACTCTGCATTAGTTTAGTTAATAAACATATATAACCGTATGTCCTTGTTGGTGCAGGTTTGATTTGATGCGGGGAAATCGATGAATCGTGTAAAAGAAATCACTACTTCAGAAATATGAGATTAAATATAGATTTTGAAACTTAATAAATTGATTTAAAATTGATTTGATTAGATCGGCGGAATAATTTCCTCCGGATTATTCCAGTTGCTAAACAAGGAGGTGGTGCCCCATTTACGAGTGTATTATTAATCACTAGTGATTAAATACTAATAATAATGAAAAAGTAGTGTATCCCCTACAACTGGAAACTGGCAGATAGCTGCTTCTGGAAGAGAATGGCAGCTTGTGTGAAAAAGCTTGTTTTCTCAGCCTGAGAAGCTCATTCGGCACACTTAGGTGGAAAAACACCAAAGTCCCACAGAATTGCATGTGAAAGAAGAAAAAGCCAGAATTACATGGGAAACACATAAAAGTCACTTTTAATAGTTTTGTCCAATACAGACAAACTAAGTGAGAGAGCAACACAACACCACTCTATAATGTACAACTCAGCGCTGTGAAGCTTCCTACACTGGAAACTGGCAGATAGCTGCTTCTGGAAGAGAATGGCAGCTTGTGTGAAAAAGCTTGTTTTCTCAGCCTGAGAAGCTCATTCAGCACACTTAGGTGGAAAAACACCAAAGTCCCACAGAATTGCATGTGAAACAAGAAAAAGCCAGAATTACATGGGAAACGCAGAAAAGTCACTTTTAATAGTTTTGTGCATTACAGCCAAACTAAGGGAGAGAGCCACACCAAACAACTCTATAATGTACAAGTCGCCGCTGTGAGACTTCCTGAGGTGGAAACTGGCAGATAGGTGCTTCTGGAAGAGAATGGCAGCTTGTGTGAAAAAGCTTGTTTTCTCAGCCTGAGAAGCTCATTCAGCACACTTAGGTGGAAAAACACCAAAGTCCCACAGAATTTCATGTGAAACAAGAAAAAGCCAGAATTACATGGGAAACGCAGAAAAGTCACTTTTAATAGTTTTGTGCATTACAGCCAAACTAAGTGAGAGAGCAACACAAAACCACTCTATTATGTACAACTCAGCGCTGTGAAGCTTCCTACACTGGAAACTGGCAGATAGCTGCTTCTGGAAGAGAATGGCAGCTTGTCTGAAAAAGCTTGTTTTCTCAGCCTGAGAAGCTCATTCAGCACACTTAGGTGGAAAAACACCAAAGTCCCACAGAATTGCATGTGAAAGAAGAAAAAGCCAGAATTACATGGGAAACGCAGAAAAGTCACTTTTGATAGTTTTGTCCATTACAGCCAAACTAAGTGAGAGAGCAACACAAAACCACTCTATTATGTACAACTCAGCGCTGTGAAGCTTCCTACACTGGAAACAGGCAGATAGCTGCTTCTGGAAGAGAATGGCAGCTTGTGTGAAAAAGCTTGTTTTCTCAGCCTGAGAAGCTAATTCGGCACACTTAGGTGGAAAAACACCAAAGTCCCACAGAATTGCATGTGAAACAAGAAAAAGCCAGAATTACATGGGAAACGCAGAAAAGTCACTTTTAATAGTTTTGTCCATTACAGCCAAACTAAGTGAGAGAGCAAACAAAACCACTCTATTATGTACAACTCAGCGCTGTGAAGCTTCCTACACTGGAAACTGGCAGATAGCTGCTTCTGGAAGAGAATGGCAGCTTGTGTGAAAAGGCTTGTTTTCTCAGCCTGAGAAGCTCATTCGGCACACTTAGGTGGAAAAACACAAAGTCCCACAGAATTGCATGTGAAACAAGAAAAAGCCAGAATTACATGGGAAACGCAGAAAAGTCACTTTTAATAGTTTTGTGCATTACAGCCAAACTAAGGGAAAGAGCCACACCAAACAACTCTATAATGTACAAGTCGCCGCTGTGAGGCTTCCTGAGGTGGAAACTGGCAGATAGGTGCTTCTGGAAGAGAATGGCAGCTTGTGTGAAAAAGCTTGTTTTCTCAGCCTGAGAAGCTCATTCGGCACACTTAGGTGGAAAAACACCAAAGTCCCAAAGAATTGCATGTGAAACAGGAAAAAGCCAGAATTACATGGGAAACACATAAAAGTCACTTTTAATAGTTTTGTGCAATACAGACAAACTAAGTGAGAGAGCAACACAAAACCACTCTATAATGTACAACTCAGCGCTGTGAAGCTTAATACACTGGAAACTGGCAGATAGCTGCTTCTGGAAGAGAATGGCAGCTTGTGTGAAAAAGCTTGTTTTCTCAGCCTGAGAAGCTCATTCGGCACACTTAGGTGGAAAAACACCAAAGTCCCACAGAATTGCATGTGAAGCAAGAAAAAGCCAGAATTACATGGGAAACGCAGAAAAGTCACTTTTAATAGTTTTGTGCATTACAGCCAAACTAAGGGAGAGAGCAACACCAAACAACTCTATAATGTACAAGTCGCCGCTGTGAGGCTTCCTGAGGTAGAAAATGGCAGATAGGTGCTTCTGGAAGAGAATGGCAGCTTGTGTGAAAAAGCTTGTTTTCTCAGCCTGAGAAGCTCATTCAGCACACTTAGGTGGAAAAACACCAAAGTCCCACAGAATTGCATGTGAAAGAAGAAAAAGCCAGAATTACATGGGAAACGCATAAAAGTCACTTTTAATAGTTTTGTCCATTACAGCCAAACTAAGTGAGAGAGCAACACAAAACCACTCTATTATGTACAACTCAGCGCTGTGAAGCTTCCTACACTGGAAACTGGCAGATAGCTGCTTCTGGAAGAGAATGGCAGCTTGTGTGAAAAGGCTTATTTTCTCAGCCTGAGAAGCTCATTCGGCACACTTAGGTGGAAAAACACAAAGTCCCACAGAATTGCATGTGAAACAAGAAAAAGCCAGAATTACATGGGAAACGCAGAAAAGTCACTTTTAATAGTTTTGTGCATTACAGCCAAACTAAGGGAAAGAGCCACACCAAACAACTCTATAATGTACAAGTCGCCGCTGTGAGGCTTCCTGAGGTGGAAACTGGCAGATAGGTGCTTCTGGAAGAGAATGGCAGCTTGTGTGAAAAAGCTTGTTTTCTCAGCCTGAGAAGCTCATTCGGCACACTTAGGTGGAAAAACACCAAAGTCCCACAGAATTGCATGTGAAACAGGAAAAAGCCAGAATTACATGGGAAACACATAAAAGTCACTTTTAATAGTTTTGTGCAATACAGACAAACTAAGTGAGAGAGCAACACAAAACCACTCTATAATGTACAACTCAGCGCCTGTGAAGCTTCCTACACTGGAAACTGGCAGATAGCTGCTTCTGGAAGAGAATGGCAGCTTGTGTGAAAAAGCTTGTTTTCTCAGCCTGAGAAGCTCATTCGCACACTTAGGTGGAAAAACACCAAAGTCCCACAGAATTGCATGTGAAACAAGAAAAAGCCAGAATTACATGGGAAACGCAGAAAAGTCACTTTTAATAGTTTTGTCCATTACAGACAAACTAAGTGAGAGAGCAAAACAAAACCACTCTATAATGTACAACTCAGCGCTGTGAAGCTTCCTACACTGGAAACTGGCAGATAGCTGCTTCTGGAAGAGAATGGCAGCTTGTGTGAAAAAGCTTGTTTTCTCAGCCTGAGAAGCTCATTCGGCACACTTAGGTGGAAAAACACAAAGTCCCACAGAATTGCATGTGAAACAAGAAAAAGCCAGAATTACATGGGAAACGCAGAAAAGTCACTTTTAATAGTTTTGTGCATTACAGCCAAACTAAGGGAGAGAGCCACACCAAACAACTCTATAATGTACAAGTCGCCGCTGTGAGGCTTCCTGAGGTGGAAACTGGCAGATAGGTGCTTCTGGAAGAGAATGGCAGCTTGTGTGAAAAAGCTTGTTTTCTCAGCCTGAGAAGCTCATTCAGCACACTTAGGTGGAAAAACACCAAAGTCCCACAGAATTGCATGTGAAAGAAGAAAAAGCCAGAATTACATGGGAAACACATAAAAGTCACTTTTAATAGTTTTGTCCATTACAGCCAAACTAAGTGAGAGAGCAACACAAAACCACTCTATTATGTACAACTCAGCGCTGTGAAGCTTCCTACACTGGAAACTGGAGGATAGGTGCTTCTGGAAGAGAATGGCAGCTTGTGTGAAAAAGCTTGTTTTCTCAGCCTGAGAAGCTCATTCAGCACACTTAGGTGGAAAAACACCAAAGTCCCACAGAATTGCGTGTGAAAGAAGAAAAAGCCAGAATTACATGGGAAACACATAAAAGTCACTTTTAATAGTTTTGTCCATTACAGCCAAACTAAGTGAGAGAGCAACACAAAACCACTCTATTATGTACAACTCAGCGCTGTGAAGCTTCCTACACTGGAAACTGGCAGATAGCTGCTTCTGGAAGAGAATGGCAGCTTGTGTGAAAAAGCTTGTTTTCTCAGCCTGAGAAGCTCATTCGGCACACTTAGGTGGAAAAACACCAAAGTCCCACAGAATTGCATGTGAAACAAGAAAAAGCCAGAATTACATGGGAAACACATAAAAGTCACTTTTAATAGTTTTGTACGTTACAGCCAAACTAAGTGAGAGAGCAACACAAAACCACTCTATTATGTACAACTCAGCGCTGTGAAGCTTCCTACACTGGAAACTGGCAGATAGCTGCTTCTGGAAGAGAATGGCAGCTTGTGTGAAAAAGCTTGTTTTCTCAGCCTGAGAAGCTCATTCGCACACTTAGGTGGAAAAACACCAAAGTCCCACAGAATTGCATGTGAAACAAGAAAAAGCCAGAATTACATGGGAAACGCAGAAAAGTCACTTTTAATAGTTTTGTCCATTACAGACAAACTAAGTGAGAGAGCAAAACAAAACCACTCTATAATGTACAACTCAGCGCTGTGAAGCTTCCTACACTGGAAACTGGCAGATAGCTGGTTCTGGAAGAGAATGGCAGCTTGTGTGAAAAAGCTTGTTTTCTCAGCCTGAGAAGCTCATTCGGCACACTTAGGTGGAAAAACACAAAGTCCCACAGAATTGCATGTGAAACAAGAAAAAGCCAGAATTACATGGGAAACGCAGAAAAGTCACTTTTAATAGTTTTGTGCATTACAGCCAAACTAAGGGAGAGAGCCACACCAAACAACTCTATAATGTACAAGTCGCCGCTGTGAGGCTTCCTGAGGTGGAAACTGGCAGATAGGTGCTCATGGAAGAGAATGGCAGCTTGTGTGAAAAAGCTTGTTTTCTCAGCCTGAGAAGCTCATTCAGCACACTTAGGTGGAAAAACACCAAAGTCCCACAGAATTGCATGTGAAAGAAGAAAAAGCCAGAATTACATGGGAAACACATAAAAGTCACTTTTAATAGTTTTGTCCATTACAGCCAAACAAAGTGAGAGAGCAACACAAAACCACTCTATTATGTACAACTCAGCGCTGTGAAGCTTCCTACACTGGAAACTGGCAGATAGGTGCTTCTGGAAGAGAATGGCAGCTTGTGTGAAAAAGCTTGTTTTCTCAGCCTGAGAAGCTCATTCAGCACACTTAGGTGGAAAAACACCAAAGTCCCACAGAATTGCATGTGAAAGAAGAAAAAGCCAGAATTACATGGGAAACACATAAAAGTCACTTTTAATAGTTTTGTCCATTACAGCCAAACTAAGTGAGAGAGCAACACAAAACCACTCTATTATGTACAACTCAGCGCTGTGAAGCTTCCTACACTGGAAACTGGCAGATAGCTGCTTCTGGAAGAGAATGGCAGCTTGTGTGAAAAAGCTTGTTTTCTCAGCCTGAGAAGCTCATTCGGCACACTTAGGTGGAAAAACACCAAAGTCCCACAGAATTGCATGTGAAACAAGAAAAAGCCAGAATTACATGGGAAACACATAAAAGTCACTTTTAATAGTTTTGTACGTTACAGCCAAACTAAGTGAGAGAGCAACACAAAACCACTCTATTATGTACAACTCAGCGCTGTGAAGCTTCCTACACTGGAAACTGGCAGATAGCTGCTTCTGGAAGAGAATGGCAGCTTGTGTGAAAAAGCTTGTTTTCTCAGCCTGAGAAGCTCATTCGCACACTTAGGTGGAAAAACACCAAAGTCCCACAGAATTGCATGTGAAACAAGAAAAAGCCAGAATTACATGGGAAACGCAGAAAAGTCACTTTTAATAGTTTTGTCCATTACAGACAAACTAAGTGAGAGAGCAAAACAAAACCACTCTATAATGTACAACTCAGCGCTGTGAAGCTTCCTACACTGGAAACTGGCAGATAGCTGGTTCTGGAAGAGAATGGCAGCTTGTGTGAAAAAGCTTGTTTTCTCAGCCTGAGAAGCTCATTCGGCACACTTAGGTGGAAAAACACAAAGTCCCACAGAATTGCATGTGAAACAAGAAAAAGCCAGAATTACATGGGAAACGCAGAAAAGTCACTTTTAATAGTTTTGTGCATTACAGCCAAACTAAGGGAGAGAGCCACACCAAACAACTCTATAATGTACAAGTCGCCGCTGTGAGGCTTCCTGAGGTGGAAACTGGCAGATAGGTGCTTCTGGAAGAGAATGGCAGCTTGTGTGAAAAAGCTTGTTTTCTCAGCCTGAGAAGCTCATTCAGCACACTTAGGTGGAAAAACACCAAAGTCCCACAGAATTGCATGTGAAAGAAGAAAAAGCCAGAATTACATGGGAAACACATAAAAGTCACTTTTAATAGTTTTGTCCATTACAGCCAAACAAAGTGAGAGAGCAACACAAAACCACTCTATTATGTACAACTCAGCGCTGTGAAGCTTCCTACACTGGAAACTGGCAGATAGCTGCTTCTGGAAGAGAATGGCAGCTTGTGTGAAAAAGCTTGTTTTCTCAGCCTGAGAAGCTCATTCGGCACACTTAGGTGGAAAAACACCAAAGTCCCACAGAATTGCATGTGAAACAAGAAAAAGCCAGAATTACATGGGAAACACATAAAAGTCACTTTTAATAGTTTTGTGCATTACAGCCAAACTAAGGGAAAGAGCCACACCAAACAACTCTATAATGTACAAGTCGCCGCTGTGAGGCTTCCTGAGGTGGAAACTGGCAGATAGGTGCTTCTGGAAGAGAATGGCAGCTTGTGTGAAAAAGCTTGTTTTCTCAGCCTGAGAAGCTCATTCGGCACACTTAGGTGGAAAAACACCAAAGTCCCACAGAATTGCATGTGAAAGAAGAAAAAGCCAGAATTACATGGGAAACACATAAAAGTCACTTTTAATAGTTTTGTCCATTACAGCCAAACTAAGTGAGAAAGCAACACAAAACCACTCTATTATGTACAACTCAGCGCTGTGAAGCTTCCTACACTGGAAACTGGCAGATAGCTGCTTCTGGAAGAGAATGGCAGCTTGTGTGAAAAAGCTTGTTTTCTCAGCCTGAGAAGCTCATTCGGCACACTTAGGTGGAAAAACACAAAGTCCCACAGAATTGCACGTGAAACAAGAAAAAGCCAGAATTACATGGGAAACGCAGAAAAGTCACTTTTAATAGTTTTGTGCATTACAGCCAAACTAAGGGAGAGAGCCACACCAAACAACTCTATAATGTACAAGTCGCCGCTGTGAGGCTTCCTGATGTGGAAACTGGCAGATAGGTGCTTCTGGAAGAGAATGGCAGCTTGTGTGAAAAAGCTTGTTTTCTCAGCCTGAGAAGCTCATTCGGCACACTTAGGTGGAAAAACACCAAAGTCCCACAGAATTGCACGTGAAACAAGAAAAAGCCAGAATTACATGGGAAACACATAAAAGTCACTTTTAATAGTTTTGTGCAATACAGACAAACTAAGTGAGAGAGCAACACAAAACCACTCTATAATGTACAACTCAGCGCTGTTAAGCTTTCTTCACTGGAAACTGGCAGATATCTGCTTCTGGAAGAGAATGGCAGCTTGTGTGAAAAAGCTTGTTTTCTCAGCCTGAGAAGCTCATTCGGCACACTTAGGTGGAAAAACACCAAAGTCCCACAGAATTGATGTGAAAGAAGAAAAAGCCAGAATTACATGGGAAACACATAAAAGTCACTTTTAATAGTTTTGTCCATTACAGCCAAACTAAGTGAGAGAGCAACACAAAACCACTCTATTATGTACAACTCAGCGCTGTGAAGCTTCCTACACTGGAAACTGGCAGATAGCTGGTTCTGGAAGAGAATGGCAGCTTGTGTGAAAAAGCTTGTTTTCTCAGCCTGAGAAGCTCATTCGCACACTTAGGTGGAAAAACACCAAAGTCCCACAGAATTGCATGTGAAACAAGAAAAAGCCAGAATTACATGGGAAACGCAGAAAAGTCACTTTTAATAGTTTTGTGCATTACAGCCAAACTAAGGGAGAGAGCCACACAAAACAACTCTATAATGTACAAGTCGCCGCTGTGAGTCTTCCTGATGTGGAAACTGGCAAATAGGTGCTTCTGGAAGAGAATGGCAGCTTGTGTGAAAAAGCTTGTTTTCTCAGCCTGAGAAGCTCATTCGGCACACTTAGGTGGAAAAACACCAAAGTCCCACAGAATTGCATGTGAAACAGGAAAAAGCCAGAATTACATGGGAAACACATAAAAGTCACTTTTAATAGTTTTGTGCAATACAGACAAACTAAGTGAGAGAGCAACACAAAATCACTCTATAATGTACAACTCAGCGCTGTGAAGCTTCCTACACTGGAAACTGGCAGATAGCTGCTTCTGGAAGAGAATGGCAGCTTGTGTGAAAAAGCTTGTTTTCTCAGCCTGAGAAGCTCATTCGGCACACTTAGGTGGAAAAACACCAAAGTCCCACAGAATTGCATGTGAAACAAGAAAAAGCCAGAATTACATGGGAAACGCAGAAAAGTCACTTTTAATAGTTTTGTGCATTACAGCCAAACTAAGGGAGAGAGCCACACCAAACAACTCTATAATGTACAAGTCGCCGCTGTGAGGCTTCCTGAGGTGGAAACTGGCAGATAGGTGCTTCTGGAAGAGAATGGCAGCTTGTGTGAAAAAGCTTGTTTTCTCAGCCTGAGAAGCTCATTCAGCACACTTAGGTGGAAAAACACCAAAGTCCCACAGAATTGCATGTGAAAGAAGAAAAAGCCAGAATTACATGGGAAACACATAAAAGTCACTTTTAATAGTTTTGTCTATAACAGCCAAAGTAAGTGAGAGAGCAACACAAAACCACTCTATTATGTACAACTCAGCGCTGTGAAGCTTCCTACACTGGAAACTGGCAGATAGCTGCTTCTGGAAGAGAATGGCAGCTTGTGTGAAAAAGCTTGTTTTCTCAGCCTGAGAAGCTCATTCGGCATACTTAGGTGGAAAAACACCAAAGTCCCACAGAATTGCATGTGAAACAAGAAAAAGCCAGAATTACATGGGAAACGCATAAAAGTCACTTTTAATAGTTTTGTCCATTACAGCCAAACTAAGTGAGAGAGCAACACAAAACCACTCTATTATGTACAACTCAGCGCTGTGAAGCTTCCTACACTGGAAACTGGCAGATAGCTGCTTCTGGAAGAGAATGGCAGCTTGTGTGAAAAGGCTTGTTTTCTCAGCCTGAGAAGCTCATTCGGCACACTTAGGTGGAAAAACACAAAGTCCCACAGAATTGCATGTGAAAGAAGAAAAAGCCAGAATTACATGGGAAACACATAAAAGTCACTTTTAATAGTTTTGTCCATTACAGCCAAACTAAGTGAGAGAGCAACACAAAACCACTCTATTATGTACAACTCAGCGCTGTGAAGCTTCCTACACTGGAAACTGGCAGATAGCTGCTTCTGGAAGAGAATGGCAGCTTGTGTGAAAAGGCTTGTTTTCTCAGCCTGAGAAGCTCATTCGGCACACTTAGGTGGAAAAACACAAAGTCCCACAGAATTGCATGTGAAACAAGAAAAAGCCAGAATTACATGGGAAACGCAGAAAAGTCACTTTTAATAGTTTTGTGCATTACAGCCAAACTAAGGGAAAGAGCCACACCAAACAACTCTATAATGTACAAGTCGCCGCTGTGAGGCTTCCTGAGGTGGAAACTGGCAGATAGGTGCTTCTGGAAGAGAATGGCAGCTTGTGTGAAAAAGCTTGTTTTCTCAGCCTGAGAAGCTCATTCGGCACACTTAGGTGGAAAAACACCAAAGTCCCAAAGAATTGCATGTGAAACAGGAAAAAGCCAGAATTACATGGGAAACACATAAAAGTCACTTTTAATAGTTTTGTGCAATACAGACAAACTAAGTGAGAGAGCAACACAAAACCACTCTATAATGTACAACTCAGCGCTGTGAAGCTTCATACACTGGAAACTGGCAGATAGCTGCTTCTGGAAGAGAATGGCAGCTTGTGTGAAAAAGCTTGTTTTCTCAGCCTGAGAAGCTCACTCGGCACACTTAGGTGGAAAAACACCAAAGTCCCACAGAATTGCATGTGAAGCAAGAAAAAGCCAGAATTACATGGGAAACGCAGAAAAGTCACTTTTAATAGTTTTGTGCATTACAGCCAAACTAAGGGAGAGAGCAACACCAAACAACTCTATAATGTACAAGTCGCCGCTGTGAGGCTTCCTGAGGTGGAAACTGGCAGATAGGTGCTTCTGGAAGAGAATGGCAGCTTGTGTGAAAAAGCTTGTTTTCTCAGCCTGAGAAGCTCATTCAGCACACTTAGGTGGAAAAACACCAAAGTCCCACAGAATTGCATGTGAAAAAGGAAAAAGCCAGAATTACATGGGAAACACATAAAAGTCACTTTTAATAGTTTTGTGCAATACAGACAAACTAAGTGAGAGAGCAACACAAAACCACTCTATAATGTACAACTCAGCGCTGTGAAGCTTCCTACACTGGAAACTGGCAGATAGCTGCTTCTGGAAGAGAATGGCAGCTTGTGTGAAAAAGCTTGTTTTCTCAGCCTGAGAAGCTCATTCGGCACACTTAGGTGGAAAAACACCAAAGTCCCACAGAATTGCATGTGAAGCAAGAAAAAGCCAGAATTACATGGGAAACGCAGAAAAGTCACTTTTAATAGTTTTGTGCATTACAGCCAAACTAAGTGAGAGAGCAACACAAAACCACTCTATAATGTACAACTCAGCGCTGTGAAGCTTCCTACACTGGAAACTGGCAGATAGCTGCTTCTGGAAGAGAATGGCAGCTTGTGTGAAAAAGCTTGTTTTCTCAGCCTGAGAAGCTCATTCGGCACACTTAGGTGGAAAAACACAAAGTCCCACAGAATTGCATGTGAAACAAGAAAAAGCCAGAATTACATGGGAAACGCAGAAAAGTCACTTTTAATAGTTTTGTGCATTACAGCCACACTAAGGGAGAGAGCCACACCAAACAACTCTATAATGTACAAGTCGCCGCTGTGAGGCTTCCTGATGTGGAAACTGGCAGATAGGTGCTTCTGGAAGAGAATGGCAGCTTGTGTGAAAAAGCTTGTTTTCTCAGCCTGAGAAGCTCATTCGGCACACTTAGGTGGAAAAACACCAAAGTCCCACAGAATTGCATGTGAAACAGGAAAAAGCCAGAATTACATGGGAAACACATAAAAGTCACTTTTAATAGTTTTGTGCAATACAGACAAACTAAGTGAGAGAGCAACACAAAACCACTCTATAATGTACAACTCAGCGCTGTGAAGCTTCCTACACTGGAAACTGGCAGATAGCTGCTTCTGGAAGAGAATGGCAGCTTGTGTGAAAAAGCTTGTTTTCTCAGCCTGAGAAGCTCACTCGGCACACTTAGGTGGAAAAACACCAAAGTCCCACAGAATTGCATGTGAAGCAAGAAAAAGCCAGAATTACATGGGAAACGCAGAAAAGTCACTTTTAATAGTTTTGTGCATTACAGCCAAACTAAGGGAGAGAGCAACACCAAACAACTCTATAATGTACAAGTCGCCGCTGTGAGGCTTCCTGAGGTGGAAACTGGCAGATAGGTGCTTCTGGAAGAGAATGGCAGCTTGTGTGAAAAAGCTTGTTTTCTCAGCCTGAGAAGCTCATTCAGCACACTTAGGTGGAAAAACACCAAAGTCCCACAGAATTGCATGTGAAAAAGGAAAAAGCCAGAATTACATGGGAAACACATAAAAGTCACTTTTAATAGTTTTGTGCAATACAGACAAACTAAGTGAGAGAGCAACACAAAACCACTCTATAATGTACAACTCAGCGCTGTGAAGCTTCCTACACTGGAAACTGGCAGATAGCTGCTTCTGGAAGAGAATGGCAGCTTGTGTGAAAAAGCTTGTTTTCTCAGCCTGAGAAGCTCATTCGGCACACTTAGGTGGAAAAACACCAAAGTCCCACAGAATTGCATGTGAAGCAAGAAAAAGCCAGAATTACATGGGAAACGCAGAAAAGTCACTTTTAATAGTTTTGTGCATTACAGCCAAACTAAGTGAGAGAGCAACACAAAACCACTCTATAATGTACAACTCAGCGCTGTGAAGCTTCCTACACTGGAAACTGGCAGATAGCTGCTTCTGGAAGAGAATGGCAGCTTGTGTGAAAAAGCTTGTTTTCTCAGCCTGAGAAGCTCATTCGGCACACTTAGGTGGAAAAACACAAAGTCCCACAGAATTGCATGTGAAACAAGAAAAAGCCAGAATTACATGGGAAACGCAGAAAAGTCACTTTTAATAGTTTTGTGCATTACAGCCAAACTAAGGGAAAGAGCCACACCAAACAACTCTATAATGTACAAGTCGCCGCTGTGAGGCTTCCTGAGGTGGAAACTGGCAGATAGGTGCTTCTGGAAGAGAATGGCAGCTTGTGTGAAAAAGCTTGTTTTCTCAGCCTGAGAAGCTCATTCGGCACACTTAGGTGGAAAAACACCAAAGTCCCACAGAATTGCATGTGAAACAAGAAAAAGCCAGAATTACATGCGAAACACAGAAAAGTCACTTTTAATAGTTTTGTGCATTACAGCCAAACTAAGGGAGAGAGCCACACCAAACAACTCTATAATGTACAACTCAGCGCTGTGAAGCTTCCTACACTGGAAACTGGCAGATAGCTGCTTCTGGAAGAGAATGGCAGCTTGTGTGAAAAAGCTTGTTTTCTCAGCCTGAGAAGCTCATTCGGCACACTTTGGTGGAAAAACACAAAGTCCCACAGAATTGCATGTGAAAGAAGAAAAAGCCAGAATTACATGGGAAACGCAGAAAAGTCACTTTTAATAGTTTTGTGCATTACAGCCAAACTAAGGGAGAGAGCCACACCAAACAACTCTATAATGTACAAGTCGCCGCTGTGAGGCTTCCTGAGGTGGAAACTGGCAGATAGGTGCTTCTGGAAGAGAATGGCAGCTTGTGTGAAAAAGCTTGTTTTCTCAGCCTGAGAAGCTCATTCAGCACACTTAGGTGGAAAAACACCAAAGTCCCACAGAATTAATGTGAAAGAAGAAAAAGCCAGAATTACATGGGAAACACATAAAAGTCACTTTTAATAGTTTTGTCCATTACAGCCAAACTAAGTGAGAGAGCAACACAAAACCACTCTATTATGTACAACTCAGCGCTGTGAAGCTTCCTACACTGGAAACTGGCAGATAGCTGCTTCTGGAAGAGAATGGCAGCTTGTGTGAAAAAGCTTGTTTTCTCAGCCTGAGAGGCTCATTCGCACACTTAGGTGGAAAAACACCAAAGTCCCACAGAATTGCATGTGAAACAAGAAAAAGCCAAAATTACATGCGAAACGCAGAAAAGTCACTTTTAATAGTTTTGTGCATTACAGCCAAACTAAGGGAGAGAGCCACACCAAACAACTCTATAATGTACAAGTCGCCGCTGTGAGGCTTCCTGATGTGGAAACTGGCAGATAGGTGCTTCTGGAAGAGAATGGCAGCTTGTGTGAAAAAGCTTGTTTTCTCAGCCTGAGAAGCTCATTCGGCACACTTTGGTGGAAAAACACAAAGTCCCACAGAATTGCATGTGAAAGAAGAAAAAGCCAGAATTACATGGGAAACGCAGAAAAGTCACTTTTAATAGTTTTGTGCATTACAGCCAAACTAAGGGAGAGAGCCACACCAAACAACTCTATAATGTACAAGTCGCCGCTGTGAGGCTTCCTGAGGTGGAAACTGGCAGATAGGTGCTTCTGGAAGAGAATGGCAGCTTGTGTGAAAAAGCTTGTTTTCTCAGCCTGAGAAGCTCATTCAGCACACTTAGGTGGAAAAACACCAAAGTCCCACAGAATTGATGTGAAAGAAGAAAAAGCCAGAATTACATGGGAAACACATAAAAGTCACTTTTAATAGTTTTGTCCATTACAGCCAAACTAAGTGAGAGAGCAACACAAAACCACTCTATTATGTACAACTCAGCGCCTGTGAAGCTTCCTACACTGGAAACTGGCAGATAGCTGCTTCTGCAAGAGAATGGCAGCTTGTGTGAAAAAGCTTGTTTTCTCAGCCTGAGAAGCTCATTCGCACACTTAGGTGGAAAAACACCAAAGTCCCACAGAATTGCATGTGAAACAAGAAAAAGCCAGAATTACATGCGAAACGCAGAAAAGTCACTTTTAATAGTTTTGTGCATTACAGCCAAACTAAGGGAGAGAGCCACACCAAACAACTCTATAATGTACAACCCAGCGCTGTGAAGCTTCCTACACTGGAAACTGGCAGATAGCTGCTTCTGGAAGAGAATGGCAGCTTGTGTGAAAAAGCTTGTTTTCTCAGCCTGAGAAGCTCATTCGGCACACTTTGGTGGAAAAACACAAAGTCCCACAGAATTGCATGTGAAAGAAGAAAAAGCCAGAATTACATGGGAAACACATAAAAGTCACTTTTAATAGTTTTGTGCAATACAGACAAACTAAGTGAGAGAGCAACACAAAACCACTCTATAATGTACAACTCAGCGCTGTGAAGCTTTCTACACTGGAAACTGGCAGATAGCTGCTTCTGGAAGAGAATGGCAGCTTGTGTGAAAAAGCTTGTTTTCTCAGCCTGAGAAGCTCATTCGGCACACTTAGGTGGAAAAACACCAAAGTCCCACAGAATTGCATGTGAAACAAGAAAAGCCAGAATTACATGGGAAACGCAGAAAAGTCACTTTTAATAGTTTTGTCCAATACAGACAAACTAAGTGAGAGAGCAACACAACACCACTCTATAATGTACAACTCAGCGCTGTGAAGCTTCCTACATTGGAAACTGGCAGATAGCTACTTCTGGAAGAGAATGGCAGCTTGTGTGAAAAAGCTTGTTTTCTCAGCCTGAGAAGCTCATTCGGCACACTTAGGTGGAAAAACACCAAAGTCCCACAGAATTGCATGTGAAACAAGAAAAAGCCAGAATTACATGGGAAACGCAGAAAAGTCACTTTTAATAGTTTTGTGCATTACAGCCAAACTAAGTGAGAGAGCAACACAAAACCACTCTATAATGTACAACTCAGCGCTGTGAAGCTTCCTACACTGGAAACTGGCAGATAGCTGCTTCTGGAAGAGAATGGCAGCTTGTGTGAAAAAGCTTGTTTTCTCAGCCTGAGAAGCTCATTCGGCACACTTAGGTGGAAAAACACAAAGTCCCACAGAATTGCATGTGAAACAAGAAAAAGCCAGAATTACATGGGAAACGCAGAAAAGTCACTTTTAATAGTTTTGTGCATTACAGCCAAACTAAGGGAGAGAGCCACACCAAACAACTCTATAATGTACAAGTCGCCGCTGTGAGGCTTCCAGAGATGGAAACTGGCAGATAGGTGCTTCTGGAAGAGAATGGCAGCTTGTGTGAAAAAGCTTGTTTTCTCAGCCTGAGAAGCTCATTCAGCACACTTAGGTGGAAAAACACCAAAGTCCCACAGAATTGCATGTGAAAGAAGAAAAAGCCAGAATTACATGGGAAACACATAAAAGTCACTTTTAATAGTTTTGTCCATTACAGCCAAACTAAGTGAGAGAGCAACACAAAACCACTCTATTATGTACAACTCAGCGCTGTGAAGCTTCCTACACTGGAAACTGGCAGATAGCTGCTTCTGGAAGAGAATGGCAGCTTGTGTGAAAAAGCTTGTTTTCTCAGCCTGAGAAGCTCATTCGGCACACTTAGGTGGAAAAACACCAAAGTCCCACAGAATTGCATGTGAAACAAGAAAAAGCCAGAATTACATGGGAAACGCATAAAAGTCACTTTTAATAGTTTTGTCCATTACAGCCAAACTAAGTGAGAGAGCAACACAAAACCACTCTATTATGTACAACTCAGCGCTGTGAAGCTTCCTACACTGGAAACTGGCAGATAGCTGCTTCTGGAAGAGAATGGCAGCTTGTGTGAAAAGGCTTGTTTTCTCAGCCTGAGAAGCTCATTCGGCACACTTAGGTGGAAAAACACAAAGTCCCACAGAATTGCATGTGAAACAAGAAAAAGCCAGAATTACATGGGAAACGCAGAAAAGTCACTTTTAGTAGTTTTGTGCATTACAGCCAAACTAAGGGAAAGAGCCACACAAAACAACTCTATAATGTACAACTCAGCGCTGTGAAGCTTCCTACACTGGAAACTGGCAGATAGCTGCTTCTGGAAGAGAATGGCAGCTTGTGTGAAAAAGCTTGTTTTCTCAGCCTGAGAAGCTCATTCGGCACACTTAGGTGGAAAAACACCAAAGTCCCACAGAATTGCATGTGAAACAAGAAAAAGCCAGAATTACATGGGAAACGCAGAAAAGTCACTTTTAATAGTTTTGTGCATTACAGCCAAACTAAGGGAGAGAGCCACACCAAACAACTCTATAATGTACAAGTCGCCGCTGTGGGGCTTCCTGAGGTGGAAACTGGCAGATAGGTGCTTCTGGAAGAGAATGGCAGCTTGTGTGAAAAAGCTTGTTTTCTCAGCCTGAGAAGCTCATTCAGCACACTTAGGTGGAAAAACACCAAAGTCCCACAGAATTGCATGTGAAAGAAGAAAAAGCCAGAATTACATGGGAAACACATAAAAGTCACTTTTAATAGTTTTGTGCATTACAGCCAAACTAAGTGAGAGAGCAACACAAAACCACTCTATAATGTACAACTCAGCGCTGTGAAGCTTCCTACACTGGAAACTGGCAGATAGCTGCTTCTGGAAGAGAATGGCAGCTTGTGTGAAAAAGCTTGTTTTCTCAGCCTGAGAAGCTCATTCGGCACACTTAGGTGGAAAAACACCAAAGTCCCACAGAATTGCATGTGAAACAAGAAAAAGCCAGAATTACATGGGAAACGCAGAAAAGTCACTTTTAATAGTTTTGTGCATTACAGCCAAACTAAGGGAGAGAGCCACACCAAACAACTCTATAATGTACAAGTCGCCGCTGTGAGGCTTCCTGAGGTGGAAACTGGCAGATAGTTGCTTCTGTAAGAGAATGGCAGCTTGTGTGAAAAAGCTTGTTTTCTCAGCCTGAGAAGCTCATTCGGCACACTTAGGTGGAAAAACACCAAAGTCCCACAGAATTGCATGTGAAACAAGAAAAAGCCAGAATTACATGGGAAACACATAAAAGTCACTTTTAATAGTTTTGTCCATTACAGCCAAACTAAGTGAGAGAGCAACACAAAACCACTCTATTATGTACAACTTAGCGCTGTGAAGCTTCCTACACTGGAAACTGGCAGATAGCTGCTTCTGGAAGAGAATGGCAGCTTGTGTGAAAAAGCTTGTTTTCTCAGCCTGAGAAGCTCATTCGGCACACTTAGGTGGAAAAACACCAAAGTCCCACAGAATTGCATGTGAAACAAGAAAAAGCCAGAACTACATGGGAAACGCAGAAAAGTCACTTTTAATAGTTTTGTGCATTACAGCCAAACTAAGTGAGAGAGCAACACAAAACCACTCTATAATGTACAACTCAGCGCTGTGAAGCTTCCTACACTGGAAACTGGCAGATAGCTGCTTCTGGAAGAGAATGGCAGCTTGTGTGAAAAAGCTTGTTTTCTCAGCCTGAGAAGCTCATTCGGCACACTTAGGTGGAAAAACACCAAAGTCCCACAGAATTGCATGTGAAACAGGAAAAAGCCAGAATTACATGGGAAACACATAAAAGTCACTTTTAATAGTTTTGTGCAATACAGACAAACTAAGTGAGAGAGCAACACAAAACCACTCTATAATGTACAACTCAGCGCTGTGAAGCTTCCTACACTGGAAACTGGCAGATAGCTGCTTCTGGAAGAGAATGGCAGCTTGTGTGAAAAAGCTTGTTTTCTCAGCCTGAGAAGCTCATTCGGCACACTTAGGTGGAAAAACACAAAGTCCCACAGAATTGCATGTGAAACAAGAAAAAGCCAGAATTACATGGGAAACGCAGAAAAGTCACTTTTAATAGTTTTGTGCATTACAGCCAAACTAAGGGAGAGAGCCACACCAAACAACTCTATAATGTACAAGTCGCCGCTGTGAGGCTTCCTGAGATGGAAACTGGCAGATAGGTGCTTCTGGAAGAGAATGGCAGCTTGTGTGAAAAAGCTTGTTTTCTCAGCCTGAGAAGCTCATTCAGCACACTTAGGTGGAAAAACACCAAAGTCCCACAGAATTGCATGTGAAACAAGAAAAAGCCAGAATTACATGGGAAACACATAAAAGTCACTTTTAATAGTTTTGTCTATAACAGCCAAAGTAAGTGAGAGAGCAACACAAAACCACTCTATTATGTACAACTCAGCGCTGTGAAGCTTCCTACACTGGAAACTGGCAGATAGCTGCTTCTGGAAGAGAATGGCAGCTTGTGTGAAAAAGCTTGTTTTCTCAGCCTGAGAAGCTCATTCGGCACACTTAGGTGGAAAAACACCAAAGTCCCACAGAATTGCATGTGAAACAAGAAAAAGCCAGAATTACATGGGAAACGCATAAAAGTCACTTTTAATAGTTTTGTCCATTACAGCCAAACTAAGTGAGAGAGCAACACAAAACCACTCTATTATGTACAACTCAGCGCTGTGAAGCTTCCTACACTGGAAACTGGCAGATAGCTGCTTCTGGAAGAGAATGGCAGCTTGTGTGAAAAGGCTTGTTTTCTCAGCCTGAGAAGCTCATTCGGCACACTTAGGTGGAAAAACACAAAGTCCCACAGAATTGCATGTGAAACAAGAAAAAGCCAGAATTACATGGGAAACGCAGAAAAGTCACTTTTAGTAGTTTTGTGCATTACAGCCAAACTAAGGGAAAGAGCCACACAAAACAACTCTATAATGTACAACTCAGCGCTGTGAAGCTTCCTACACTGGAAACTGGCAGATAGCTGCTTCTGGAAGAGAATGGCAGCTTGTGTGAAAAAGCTTGTTTTCTCAGCCTGAGAAGCTCATTCGGCACACTTAGGTGGAAAAACACCAAAGTCCCACAGAATTGCATGTGAAACAAGAAAAAGCCAGAATTACATGGGAAACGCAGAAAAGTCACTTTTAATAGTTTTGTGCATTACAGCCAAACTAAGGGAGAGAGCCACACCAAACAACTCTATAATGTACAAGTCGCCGCTGTGGGGCTTCCTGAGGTGGAAACTGGCAGATAGGTGCTTCTGGAAGAGAATGGCAGCTTGTGTGAAAAAGCTTGTTTTCTCAGCCTGAGAAGCTCATTCAGCACACTTAGGTGGAAAAACACCAAAGTCCCACAGAATTGCATGTGAAAGAAGAAAAAGCCAGAATTACATGGGAAACACATAAAAGTCACTTTTAATAGTTTTGTGCATTACAGCCAAACTAAGTGAGAGAGCAACACAAAACCACTCTATAATGTACAACTCAGCGCTGTGAAGCTTCCTACACTGGAAACTGGCAGATAGCTGCTTCTGGAAGAGAATGGCAGCTTGTGTGAAAAAGCTTGTTTTCTCAGCCTGAGAAGCTCATTCGGCACACTTAGGTGGAAAAACACCAAAGTCCCACAGAATTGCATGTGAAACAAGAAAAAGCCAGAATTACATGGGAAACGCAGAAAAGTCACTTTTAATAGTTTTGTGCATTACAGCCAAACTAAGGGAGAGAGCCACACCAAACAACTCTATAATGTACAAGTCGCCGCTGTGAGGCTTCCTGAGGTGGAAACTGGCAGATAGTTGCTTCTGTAAGAGAATGGCAGCTTGTGTGAAAAAGCTTGTTTTCTCAGCCTGAGAAGCTCATTCGGCACACTTAGGTGGAAAAACACCAAAGTCCCACAGAATTGCATGTGAAACAAGAAAAAGCCAGAATTACATGGGAAACACATAAAAGTCACTTTTAATAGTTTTGTCCATTACAGCCAAACTAAGTGAGAGAGCAACACAAAACCACTCTATTATGTACAACTTAGCCCTGTGAAGCTTCCTCCACTGGAAACTGGCAGATAGCTGCTTCTGGAAGAGAATGGCAGCTTGTGTGAAAAAGCTTGTTTTCTCAGCCTGAGAAGCTCATTCGGCACACTTAGGTGGAAAAACACCAAAGTCCCACAGAATTGCATGTGAAACAAGAAAAAGCCAGAATTACATGGGAAACGCAGAAAAGTCACTTTTAATAGTTTTGTGCATTACAGCCAAACTAAGTGAGAGAGCAACACAAAACCACTCTATAATGTACAACTCAGCGCTGTGAAGCTTCCTACACTGGAAACTGGCAGATAGCTGCTTCTGGAAGAGAATGGCAGCTTGTGTGAAAAAGCTTGTTTTCTCAGCCTGAGAAGCTCATTCGGCACACTTAGGTGGAAAAACACCAAAGTCCCACAGAATTGCATGTGAAACAGGAAAAAGCCAGAATTACATGGGAAACACATAAAAGTCACTTTTAATAGTTTTGTGCAATACAGACAAACTAAGTGAGAGAGCAACACAAAACCACTCTATAATGTACAACTCAGCGCTGTGAAGCTTCCTACACTGGAAACTGGCAGATAGCTGCTTCTGGAAGAGAATGGCAGCTTGTGTGAAAAAGCTTGTTTTCTCAGCCTGAGAAGCTCATTCGGCACACTTAGGTGGAAAAACACCAAAGTCCCACAGAATTGCATGTGAAAGAAGAAAAAGCCAGAATTACATGGGAAACACATAAAAGTCACTTTTAATAGTTTTGTCCATTACAGCCAAACTAAGTGAGAGAGCAACACAAAACCACTCTATTATGTACAACTCAGCGCTGTGAAGCTTCCTACACTGGAAACTGGCAGATAGCTGCTTCTGGAAGAGAATGGCAGCTTGTGTGAAAAAGCTTGTTTTCTCAGCCTGAGAAGCTCATTCGCACACTTAGGTGGAAAAACACCAAAGTCCCACAGAATTGCATGTGAAACAAGAAAAAGCCAGAATTACATGGGAAACGCAGAAAAGTCACTTTTAATAGTTTTGTCCATTACAGACAAACTAAGTGAGAGAGCAACACAAAACCACTCTATAATGTACAACTCAGCGCTGTGAAGCTTCCTACACTGGAAACTGGCAGATAGCTGGTTCTGGAAGAGAATGGCAGCTTGTGTGAAAAAGCTTGTTTTCTCAGCCTGAGAAGCTCATTCGGCACACTTAGGTGGAAAAACACAAAGTCCCACAGAATTGCATGTGAAACAAGAAAGAGCCAGAATTACATGGGAAACGCAGAAAAGTCACTTTTAATAGTTTTGTGCATTACAGCCAAACTAAGGAGAGAGCCACACCAAACAACTCTATAATGTACAAGTCGCCGCTGTGAGGCTTCCTGAGGTGGAAACTGGCAGATAGGTGCTTCTGGAAGAGAATGGCAGCTTGTGTGAAAAAGCTTGTTTTCTAAGCCTGAGAAGCTCATTCGGCACACTTAGGTGGAAAAACACCAAAGTCCCACAGAATTGCATGTGAAAGAAGAAAAGCCAGAATTACATGGGAAACACATAAAAGTCACTTTTAATAGTTTTGTCCATTACAGCCAAACTAAGTGAGAGAGCAACACAAAACCACTCTATTATGTACAACTCAGCGCTGTGAAGCTTCCTACACTGGAAACTGGCAGATAGCTGCTTCTGGAAGAGAATGGCAGCTTGTGTGAAAAAGCTTGTTTTCTCAGCCTGAGAAGCTCATTCGGCACACTTAGGTGGAAAAACACCAAAGTCCCACAGAATTGCATGTGAAACAAGAAAAAGCCAGAATTACATGGGAAACACATAAAAGTCACTTTTAATAGTTTTGTGCATTACAGCCAAACTAAGGGAAAGAGCCACACCAAACAACTCTATAATGTACAAGTCGCCGCTGTGAGGCTTCCTGAGGTGGAAACTGGCAGATAGGTGCTTCTGGAAGAGAATGGCAGCTTGTGTGAAAAAGCTTGTTTTCTCAGCCTGAGAAGCTCATTCGGCACACTTAGGTGGAAAAACACCAAAGTCCCAAAGAATTGCATGTGAAACAGGAAAAAGCCAGAATTACATGGGAAACACATAAAAGTCACTTTTAATAGTTTTGTGCAATACAGACAAACTAAGTGAGAGAGCAACACAAAACCACTCTATAATGTACAACTCAGCGCTGTGAAGCTTCATACACTGGAAACTGGCAGATAGCTGCTTCTGGAAGAGAATGGCAGCTTGTGTGAAAAAGCTTGTTTTCTCAGCCTGAGAAGCTCATTCGGCACACTTAGGTGGAAAAACACCAAAGTCCCACAGAATTGCATGTGAAGCAAGAAAAAGCCAGAATTACATGGGAAACGCAGAAAAGTCACTTTTAATAGTTTTGTGCATTACAGCCAAACTAAGGGGAGAGAGCAACACCAAACAACTCTATAATGTACAAGTCGCCGCTGTGAGGCTTCCTGAGGTGGAAACTGGCAGATAGGTGCTTCTGGAAGAGAATGGCAGCTTGTGTGAAAAAGCTTGTTTTCTCAGCCTGAGAAGCTCATTCGGCACACTTAGGTGGAAAAACACCAAAGTCCCACAGAATTGCATGTGAAACAGGAAAAAGCCAGAATTACATGGGAAACACATAAAAGTCACTTTTAATAGTTTTGTGCAATACAGACAAACTAAGTGAGAGAGCAACACAAAACCACTCTATAATGTACAACTCAGCGCTGTGAAGCTTCCTACACTGGAAACTGGCAGATAGCTGCTTCTGGAAGAGAATGGAAGCTTGAGTGAAAAAGCTTGTTTTCTCAGCCTGAGAAGCTCATTCGGCACACTTAGGTGGAAAAACACAAAGTCCCACAGAATTGCATGTGAAACAAGAAAAAGCCAGAATTACATGGGAAACGCAGAAAAGTCACTTTTAATAGTTTTGTCCATTACAGACAAACTAAGTGAGAGAGCAACACAAAACCACTCTATAATGTACAACTCAGCGCTGTGAAGCTTCCTACACTAGAAACTGGCAGATAGCTGGTTCTGGAAGAGAATGGCAGCTTGTGTGAAAAAGCTTGTTTTCTCAGCCTGAGAAGCTCATTCGGCACACTTAGGTGGAAAAACACCAAAGTCCCAAAGAATTGCATGTGAAACAGGAAAAAGCCAGAATTACATGGGAAACACATAAAAGTCACTTTTAATAGTTTTGTGCAATACAGACAAACTAAGTGAGAGAGCAACACAAAACCACTCTATAATGTACAACTCAGCGCTGTGAAGCTTCATACACTGGAAACTGGCAGATAGCTGCTTCTGGAAGAGAATGGAAGCTTGAGTGAAAAAGCTTGTTTTCTCAGCCTGAGAAGCTCATTCGGCACACTTAGGTGGAAAAACACCAAAGTCCCACAGAATTGCATGTGAAGCAAGAAAAAGCCAGAATTACATGGGAAACGCAGAAAAGTCACTTTTAATAGTTTTGTGCATTACAGCCAAACTAAGGGAGAGAGCAACACCAAACAACTCTATAATGTACAAGTCGCCGCTGTGAGGCTTCCTGAGGTGGAAACTGGCAGATAGGTGCTTCTGGAAGAGAATGGCAGCTTGTGTGAAAAAGCTTGTTTTCTCAGCCTGAGAAGCTCATTCGGCACACTTAGGTGGAAAAACACCAAAGTCCCACAGAATTGCATGTGAAACAGGAAAAAGCCAGAATTACATGGGAAACACATAAAAGTCACTTTTAATAGTTTTGTGCAATACAGACAAACTAAGTGAGAGAGCAACACAAAACCACTCTATAATGTACAACTGAGCGCTGTGAAGCTTCCTACACTGGAAACTGGCAGATAGCTGCTTCTGGAAGAGAATGGCAGCTTGTGTGAAAAAGCTTGTTTTCTCAGCCTGAGAAGCTCATTCGCACACTTAGGTGGAAAAACACCAAAGTCCCACAGAATTGCATGTGAAACAAGAAAAAGCCAGAATTACATGGGAAACGCAGAAAAGTCACTTTTAATAGTTTTGTCCATTACAGACAAACTAAGGGAGAGAGCCACACCAAACAACTCTATAATGTACAAGTCGCCGCTGTGAGGCTTCCTGAGGTGGAAACTGGCAGATAGGTGCTTCTGGAAGAGAATGGCAGCTTGTGTGAAAAAGCTTGTTTTCTCAGCCTGAGAAGCTCATTCAGCACACTTAGGTGGAAAAACACCAAAGTCCCACAGAATTGCATGTGAAAGAAGAAAAAGCCAGAATTACATGGGAAACACATAAAAGTCACTTTTAATAGTTTTGTCTATAACAGCCAAAGTAAGTGAGAGAGCAACACAAAACCACTCTATTATGTACAACTCAGCGCTGTGAAGCTTCCTACACTGGAAACTGGCAGATAGCTGCTTCTGGAAGAGAATGGCAGCTTGTGTGAAAAAGCTTGTTTTCTCAGCCTGAGAAGCTCATTCGGCACACTTAGGTGGAAAAACACCAAAGTCCCACAGAATTGCATGTGAAGCAAGAAAAAGCCAGAATTACATGGGAAACGCAGAAAAGTCACTTTTAATAGTTTTGTGCATTACAGCCAAACTAAGGGAGAGAGCAACACCAAACAACTCTATAATGTACAAGTCGCCGCTGTGAGGCTTCCTGAGGTGGAAACTGGCAGATAGGTGCTTCTGGAAGAGAATGGCAGCTTGTGTGAAAAAGCTTGTTTTCTCAGCCTGAGAAGCTCATTCGGCACACTTAGGTGGAAAAACACCAAAGTCCCACAGAATTGCATGTGAAACAGGAAAAAGCCAGAATTACATGGGAAACACATAAAAGTCACTTTTAATAGTTTTGTGCAATACAGACAAACTAAGTGAGAGAGCAACACAAAACCACTCTATAATGTACAACTCAGCGCTGTGAAGCTTCCTACACTGGAAACTGGCAGATAGCTGCTTCTGGAAGAGAATGGCAGCTTGTGTGAAAAAGCTTGTTTTCTCAGCCTGAGAAGCTCATTCGCACACTTAGGTGGAAAAACACCAAAGTCCCACAGAATTGCATGTGAAACAAGAAAAAGCCAGAATTACATGGGAAACGCAGAAAAGTCACTTTTAATAGTTTTGTCCATTACAGACAAACTAAGGGAGAGAGCCACACCAAACAACTCTATAATGTACAAGTCGCCGCTGTGAGGCTTCCTGAGGTGGAAACTGGCAGATAGGTGCTTCTGGAAGAGAATGGCAGCTTGTGTGAAAAAGCTTGTTTTCTCAGCCTGAGAAGCTCATTCGGCACACTTAGGTGGAAAAACACCAAAGTCCCACAGAATTGCATGTGAAAGAAGAAAAAGCCAGAATTACATGGGAAACACATAAAAGTCACTTTTAATAGTTTTGTGCATAACAGCCAAAGTAAGTGAGAGAGCAACACAAAACCACTCTATTATGTACAACTCAGCGCTGTGAAGCTTCCTACACTGGAAACTGGCAGATAGCTGCTTCTGGAAGAGAATGGCAGCTTGTGTGAAAAAAGCTTGTTTTCTCAGCCTGAGAAGCTCATTCGGCACACTTAGGTGGAAAAACACAAAGTCCCACAGAATTGCATGTGAAACAAGAAAAAGCCAGAATTACATGGGAAACGCAGAAAAGTCACTTTTAGTAGTTTTGTGCATTACAGCCAAACTAAGGGAAAGAGCCACACCAAACAACTCTATTATGTACAACTCAGCGCTGTGAAGCTTCCTACACTGGAAACTGGCAGATAGCTGCTTCTGGAAGAGAATGGCAGCTTGTGTGAAAAAGCTTGTTTTCTCAGCCTGAGAAGCTCATTCGGCACACTTAGGTGGAAAAACACCAAAGTCCCACAGAATTGCATGTGAAACAAGAAAAAGCCAGAATTACATGGGAAACGCAGAAAAGTCACTTTTAATAGTTTTGTGCATTACAGCCAAACTAAGGGAGAGAGCCACACCAAACAACTCTATAATGTACAAGTCGCCGCTGTGAGGCTTCCTGAGGTGGAAACTGGCAGATAGGTGCTTCTGGAAGAGAATGGTAGCTTGTGTGAAAAAGCTTGTTTTCTCAGCCTGAGAAGCTCATTCGGCACACTTAGGTGGAAAAACACCAAAGTCCCACAGAATTGCATGTGAAACAAGAAAAAGCCAGAATTACATGGGAAACGCAGAAAAGTTACTTTTAATAGTTTTGTGCATTACAGCCACACTAAGGGAGAGAGCCACACCAAACAACTCTATAATGTACAAGTCGCCGCTGTGAGGCTTCCTGATGTGGAAACTGGTAGATAGGTGCTTCTGTAAGAGAATGGCAGCTTGTGTGAAAAAGCTTGTTTTCTCAGCCTGAGAAGCTCATTCGGCACACTTAGGTGGAAAAACACCAAAGTCCCACAGAATTGCATGTGAAGCAAGAAAAAGCCAGAATTACATAGGAAACACATAAAAGTCACTTTTAATAGTTTTGTCCATTACAGCCAAACTAAGTGAGAGAGCAACACAAAACCACTCTATTATGTACAACTTAGCCCTGTGAAGCTTCCTCCACTGGAAACTGGCAGATAGCTGCTTCTGGAAGAGAATGGCAGCTTGTGTGAAAAAGCTTGTTTTCTCAGCCTGAGAAGCTCATTCGGCACACTTAGGTGGAAAAACACCAAAGTCCCACAGAATTGCATGTGAAACAAGAAAAAGCCAGAATTACATGGGAAACGCAGAAAAGTCACTTTTAATAGTTTTGTCCAATACAGACAAACTAAGTGAGAGAGCAACACAACACCACTCTATAATGTACAACTCAGCGCTGTGAAGCTTCCTACATTGGAAACTGGCAGATAGCTACTTCTGGAAGAGAATGGCAGCTTGTGTGAAAAAGCTTGTTTTCTCAGCCTGAGAAGCTCATTCGGCACACTTAGGTGGAAAAACACCAAAGTCCCACAGAATTGCATGTGAAACAAGAAAAAGCCAGAATTACATGGGAAACGCAGAAAAGTCACTTTTAATAGTTTTGTGCATTACAGCCAAACTAAGTGAGAGAGCAACACAAAACCACTCTATAATGTACAACTCAGCGCTGTGAAGCTTCCTACACTGGAAACTGGCAGATAGCTGCTTCTGGAAGAGAATGGCAGCTTGTGTGAAAAAGCTTGTTTTCTCAGCCTGAGAAGCTCATTCGGCACACTTAGGTGGAAAAACACAAAGTCCCACAGAATTGCATGTGAAACAAGAAAAAGCCAGAATTACATGGGAAACGCAGAAAAGTCACTTTTAATAGTTTTGTGCATTACAGCCAAACTAAGGGAGAGAGCCACACCAAACAACTCTATAATGTACAAGTCGCCGCTGTGAGGCTTCCTGAGGTGGAAACTGGCAGATAGGTGCTTCTGGAAGAGAATGGCAGCTTGTGTGAAAAAGCTTGTTTTCTCAGCCTGAGAAGCTCATTCAGCACACTTAGGTGGAAAAACACCAAAGTCCCACAGAATTGCATGTGAAAGAAGAAAAAGCCAGAATTACATGGGAAACACATAAAAGTCACTTTTAATAGTTTTGTCTATAACAGCCAAAGTAAGTGAGAGAGCAACACAAAACCACTCTATTATGTACAACTCAGCGCTGTGAAGCTTCCTACACTGGAAACTGGCAGATAGCTGCTTCTGGAAGAGAATGGCAGCTTGTGTGAAAAAGCTTGTTTTCTCAGCCTGAGAAGCTCATTCGGCACACTTAGGTGGAAAAACACCAAAGTCCCACAGAATTGCATGTGAAACAAGAAAAAGCCAGAATTACATGGGAAACGCATAAAAGTCACTTTTAATAGTTTTGTCCATTACAGCCAAACTAAGTGAGAGAGCAACACAAAACCACTCTATTATGTACAACTCAGCGCTGTGAAGCTTCCTACACTGGAAACTGGCAGATAGCTGCTTCTGGAAGAGAATGGCAGCTTGTGTGAAAAGGCTTGTTTTCTCAGCCTGAGAAGCTCATTCGGCACACTTAGGTGGAAAAACACAAAGTCCCACAGAATTGCATGTGAAACAAGAAAAAGCCAGAATTACATGGGAAACGCAGAAAAGTCACTTTTAGTAGTTTTGTGCATTACAGCCAAACTAAGGGAAAGAGCCACACAAAACAACTCTATAATGTACAACTCAGCGCTGTGAAGCTTCCTACACTGGAAACTGGCAGATAGCTGCTTCTGGAAGAGAATGGCAGCTTGTGTGAAAAAGCTTGTTTTCTCAGCCTGAGAAGCTCATTCGGCACACTTAGGTGGAAAAACACCAAAGTCCCACAGAATTGCATGTGAAACAAGAAAAAGCCAGAATTACATGGGAAACGCAGAAAAGTCACTTTTAATAGTTTTGTGCATTACAGCCAAACTAAGGGAGAGAGCCACACCAAACAACTCTATAATGTACAAGTCGCCGCTGTGGGGCTTCCTGAGGTGGAAACTGGCAGATAGGTGCTTCTGGAAGAAAATGGCAGCTTGTGTGAAAAAGCTTGTTTTCTCAGCCTGAGAAGCTCATTCAGCACACTTAGGTGGAAAAACACCAAAGTCCCACAGAATTGCATGTGAAAGAAGAAAAAGCCAGAATTACATGGGAAACACATACAAGTCACTTTTAATAGTTTTGTCTATAACAGCCAAAGTAAGTGAGAGAGCAACACAAAACCACTCTATTATGTACAACTCAGCGCTGTGAAGCTTCCTACACTGGAAACTGGCAGATAGCTGCTTCTGGAAGAGAATGGCAGCTTGTGTGAAAAAGCTTGTTTTCTCAGCCTGAGAAGCTCATTCGGCACACTTAGGTGGAAAAACACAAAGTCCCACAGAATTGCATGTGAAACAAGAAAAAGCCAGAATTACATGGGAAACGCAGAAAAGTCACTTTTAGTAGTTTTGTGCATTACAGCCAAACTAAGGGAAAGAGCCACACAAAACAACTCTATAATGTACAACTCAGCGCTGTGAAGCTTCCTACACTGGAAACTGGCAGATAGCTGCTTCTGGAAGAGAATGGCAGCTTGTGTGAAAAAGCTTGTTTTCTCAGCCTGAGAAGCTCATTCGGCACACTTAGGTGGAAAAACACCAAAGTCCCACAGAATTGCATGTGAAACAAGAAAAAGCCAGAATTACATGGGAAACGCAGAAAAGTCACTTTTAATAGTTTTGTGCATTACAGCCAAACTAAGGGAGAGAGCCACACCAAACAACTCTATAATGTACAAGTCGCCGCTGTGAGGCTTCCTGAGGTGGAAACTGGCAGATAGGTGCTTCTGGAAGAGAATGGTAGCTTGTGTGAAAAAGCTTGTTTTCTCAGCCTGAGAAGCTCATTCGGCACACTTAGGTGGAAAAACACCAAAGTCCCACAGAATTGCATGTGAAACAAGAAAAAGCCAGAATTACATGGGAAACGCAGAAAAGTCACTTTTAATAGTTTTGTGCATTACAGCCACACTAAGGGAGAGAGCCACACCAAACAACTCTATAATGTACAAGTCGCCGCTGTGAGGCTTCCTGATGTGGAAACTGGTAGATAGGTGCTTCTGTAAGAGAATGGCAGCTTGTGTGAAAAAGCTTGTTTTCTCAGCCTGAGAAGCTCATTCGGCACACTTAGGTGGAAAAACACCAAAGTCCCACAGAATTGCATGTGAAGCAAGAAAAAGCCAGAATTACATAGGAAACACATAAAAGTCACTTTTAATAGTTTTGTCCATTACAGCCAAACTAAGTGAGAGAGCAACACAAAACCACTCTATAATGTACAACTCAGCGCTGTGAAGCTTCCTACACTGGAAACTGGCAGATAGCTGCTTCTGGAAGAGAATGGCAGCTTGTGTGAAAAAGCTTGTTTTCTCAGCCTGAGAAGCTCATTCGGCACACTTAGGTGGAAAAACACCAAAGTCCCACAGAATTGCATGTGAAACAAGAAAAAGCCAGAATTACATGGGAAACGCAGAAAAGTCACTTTTAATAGTTTTGTGCATTACAGCCAAACTAAGGGAGAGAGCCACACCAAACAACTCTATAATGTACAAGTCGCCGCTGTGAGGCTTCCTGAGGTGGAAACTGGCAGATAGGTGCTTCTGGAAGAGAATGGTAGCTTGTGTGAAAAAGCTTGTTTTCTCAGCCTGAGAAGCTCATTCGGCACACTTAGGTGGAAAAACACCAAAGTCCCACAGAATTGCATGTGAAACAAGAAAAAGCCAGAATTACATGGGAAACGCAGAAAAGTCACTTTTAATAGTTTTGTGCATTACAGCCACACTAAGGGAGAGAGCCACACCAAACAACTCTATAATGTACAAGTCGCCGCTGTGAGGCTTCCTGATGTGGAAACTGGCAGATAGGTGCTTCTGTAAGAGAATGGCAGCTTGTGTGAAAAAGCTTGTTTTCTCAGCCTGAGAAGCTCATTCGGCACACTTAGGTGGAAAAACACCAAAGTCCCACAGAATTGCATGTGAAACAAGAAAAAGCCAGAATTACATAGGAAACACATAAAAGTCACTTTTAATAGTTTTGTCCATTACAGCCAAACTAAGTGAGAGAGCAACACAAAACCACTCTATTATGTACAACTTAGCCCTGTGAAGCTTCCTCCACTGGAAACTGGCAGATAGCTGCTTCTGGAAGAGAATGGCAGCTTGTGTGAAAAAGCTTGTTTTCTCAGCCTGAGAAGCTCATTCGGCACACTTAGGTGGAAAAACACCAAAGTCCCACAGAATTGCATGTGAAACAAGAAAAAGCCAGAATTACATGGGAAACGCAGAAAAGTCACTTTTAATAGTTTTGTGCATTACAGCCAAACTAAGTGAGAGAGCAACACAAAACCACTCTATAATGTACAACTCAGCGCTGTGAAGCTTCCTACACTGGAAACTGGCAGATAGCTGCTTCTGGAAGAGAATGGCAGCTTGTGTGAAAAAGCTTGTTTTCTCAGCCTGAGAAGCTCATTCGGCACACTTAGGTGGAAAAACACCAAAGTCCCACAGAATTGCATGTGAAACAGGAAAAAGCCAGAATTACATGGGAAACACATAAAAGTCACTTTTAATAGTTTTGTGCAATACAGACAAACTAAGTGAGAGAGCAACACAAAACCACTCTATTATGTACAACTCAGCGCTGTGAAGCTTCCTACACTGGAAACTGGCAGATAGCTGCTTCTGGAAGAGAATGGCAGCTTGTGTGAAAAAGCTTGTTTTCTCAGCCTGAGAAGCTCATTCGCACACTTAGGTGGAAAAACACCAAAGTCCCACAGAATTGCATGTGAAACAAGAAAAAGCCAGAATTACATGGGAAACGCAGAAAAGTCACTTTTAATAGTTTTGTGCATTACAGCCAAACTAAGGGAGAGAGCCACACCAAACAACTCTATAATGTACAAGTCGCCGCTGTGAGGCTTCCTGAGGTGGAAACTGGCAGATAGGTGCTTCTGGAAGAGAATGGCAGCTTGTGTGAAAAAGCTTGTTTTCTCAGCCTGAGAAGCTCATTCAGCACACTTAGGTGGAAAAACACCAAAGTCCCACAGAATTGCATGTGAAAGAAGAAAAAGCCAGAATTACATGGGAAACACATAAAAGTCACTTTTAATAGTTTTGTCCATTACAGCCAAACTAAGTGAGAGAGCAACACAAAACCACTCTATTATGTACAACTCAGCGCTGTGAAGCTTCCTACACTGGAAACTGGCAGATAGCTGCTTCTGGAAGAGAATGGCAGCTTGTGTGAAAAAGCTTGTTTTCTCAGCCTGAGAAGCTCATTCGGCACACTTAGGTGGAAAAACACCAAAGTCCCACAGAATTGCATGTGAAACAAGAAAAAGCCAGAATTACATGGGAAACACATAAAAGTCACTTTTAATAGTTTTGTCCATTACAGCCAAACTAAGTGAGAGAGCAAAACAAAACCACTCTATTATGTACAACTCAGCGCTGTGAAGCTTCCTACACTGGAAACTGGCAGATAGCTGCTTCTGGAAGAAAATGGCAGCTTGTGTGAAAAAGCTTGTTTTCTCAGCCTGAGAAGCTCATTCGGCACACTTAGGTGGAAAAACACCAAAGTCCCACAGAATTGCATGTGAAACAAGAAAAAGCCAGAATTACATGGGAAACGCAGAAAAGTCACTTTTAATAGTTTTGTGCATTACAGCCAAACTAAGGGAGAGAGCCACACCAAACAACTCTATAATGTACAAGTCGCCGCTGTGGGGCTTCCTGAGGTGGAAACTGGCAGATAGGTGCTTCTGGAAGAGAATGGCAGCTTGTGTGAAAAAGCTTGTTTTCTCAGCCTGAGAAGCTCATTCAGCACACTTAGGTGGAAAAACACCAAAGTCCCACAGAATTGCATGTGAAAGAAGAAAAAGCCAGAATTACATGGGAAACACATAAAAGTCACTTTTAATAGTTTTGTGCATTACAGCCAAACTAAGTGAGAGAGCAACACAAAACCACTCTATAATGTACAACTCAGCGCTGTGAAGCTTCCTACACTGGAAACTGGCAGATAGCTGCTTCTGGAAGAGAATGGCAGCTTGTGTGAAAAAGCTTGTTTTCTCAGCCTGAGAAGCTCATTCGGCACACTTAGGTGGAAAAACACCAAAGTCCCACAGAATTGCATGTGAAACAAGAAAAAGCCAGAATTACATGGGAAACGCAGAAAAGTCACTTTTAATAGTTTTGTGCATTACAGCCAAACTAAGGGAGAGAGCCACACCAAACAACTCTATAATGTACAAGTCGCCGCTGTGAGGCTTCCTGAGGTGGAAACTGGCAGATAGGTGCTTCTGGAAGAGAATGGTAGCTTGTGTGAAAAAGCTTGTTTTCTCAGCCTGAGAAGCTCATTCGGCACACTTAGGTGGAAAAACACCAAAGTCCCACAGAATTGCATGTGAAACAAGAAAAAGCCAGAATTACATGGGAAACGCAGAAAAGTCACTTTTAATAGTTTTGTCCATTACAGCCAAACTAAGTGAGAGAGCAACACAAAACCAATCTATTATGTACAACTTAGCCCTGTGAAGCTTCCTCCACTGGAAACTGGCAGATAGCTGCTTCTGGAAGAGAATGGCAGCTTGTGTGAAAAAGCTTGTTTTCTCAGCCTGAGAAGCTCATTCGGCACACTTAGGTGGAAAAACACCAAAGTCCCACAGAATTGCATGTGAAACAAGAAAAAGCCAGAATTACATGGGAAACGCAGAAAAGTCACTTTTAATAGTTTTGTGCATTACAGCCAAACTAAGTGAGAGAGCAACACAAAACCACTCTATAATGTACAACTCAGCGCTGTGAAGCTTCCTACACTGGAAACTGGCAGATAGCTGCTTCTGGAAGAGAATGGCAGCTTGTGTGAAAAAGCTTGTTTTCTCAGCCTGAGAAGCTCATTCGGCACACTTAGGTGGAAAAACACCAAAGTCCCACAGAATTGCATGTGAAACAGGAAAAAGCCAGAATTACATGGGAAACACATAAAAGTCACTTTTAATAGTTTTGTGCAATACAGACAAACTAAGTGAGAGAGCAACACAAAACCACTCTATAATGTACAACTCAGCGCTGTGAAGCTTCCTACACTGGAAACTGGCAGATAGCTGCTTCTGGAAGAGAATGGCAGCTTGTGTGAAAAAGCTTGTTTTCTCAGCCTGAGAAGCTCATTCGGCACACTTAGGTGGAAAAACACCAAAGTCCCACAGAATTGCATGTGAAAGAAGAAAAAGCCAGAATTACATGGGAAACACATAAAAGTCACTTTTAATAGTTTTGTCCATTACAGCCAAACTAAGTGAGAGAGCAACACAAAACCACTCTATTATGTACAACTCAGCGCTGTGAAGCTTCCTACACTGGAAACTGGCAGATAGCTGCTTCTGGAAGAGAATGGCAGCTTGTGTGAAAAAGCTTGTTTTCTCAGCCTGAGAAGCTCATTCGCACACTTAGGTGGAAAAACACCAAAGTCCCACAGAATTGCATGTGAAACAAGAAAAAGCCAGAATTACATGGGAAACGCAGAAAAGTCACTTTTAATAGTTTTGTGCATTACAGCCAAACTAAGGGAGAGAGCCACACCAAACAACTCTATAATGTACAAGTCGCCGCTGTGAGGCTTCTTGAGGTGGAAACTGGCAGATAGGTGCTTCTGGAAGAGAATGGCAGCTTGTGTGAAAAAGCTTGTTTTCTCAGCCTGAGAAGCTCATTCGCACACTTAGGTGGAAAAACACCAAAGTCCCACAGAATTGCATGTGAAACAAGAAAAAGCCAGAATTACATGGGAAACGCAGAAAAGTCACTTTTAATAGTTTTGTGCATTACAGCCAAACTAAGGGAGAGAGCCACACCAAACAACTCTATAATGTACAAGTCGCCGCTGTGAGGCTTCCTGAGGTGGAAACTGGCAGATAGGTGCTTCTGGAAGAGAATGGCAGCTTGTGTGAAAAAGCTTGTTTTCTCAGCCTGAGAAGCTCATTCAGCACACTTAGGTGGAAAAACACCAAAGTCCCACAGAATTGCATGTGAAAGAAGAAAAAGCCAGAATTACATGGGAAACACATAAAAGTCACTTTTAATAGTTTTGTCCATTACAGCCAAACTAAGTGAGAGAGCAACACAAAACCACTCTATTATGTACAACTCAGCGCTGTGAAGCTTCCTACACTGGAAACTGGCAGATAGCTGCTTCTGGAAGAGAATGGCAGCTTGTGTGAAAAAGCTTGTTTTCTCAGCCTGAGAAGCTCATTCGGCACACTTAGGTGGAAAAACACAAAGTCCCACAGAATTGCATGTGAAACAAGAAAAAGCCAGAATTACATGGGAAACGCAGAAAAGTCACTTTTAATAGTTTTGTGCATTACAGCCAAACTAAGGGAGAGAGCCACACCAAACAACTCTATAATGTACAAGTCGCCGCTGTGAGGCTTCCTGAGGTGGAAACTGGCAGATAGGTGCTTCTGGAAGAGAATGGCAGCTTGTGTGAAAAAGCTTGTTTTCTCAGCCTGAGAAGCTCATTCAGCACACTTAGGTGGAAAAACACCAAAGTCCCACAGAATTGCATGTGAAAGAAGAAAAAGCCAGAATTAAATGGGAAACACATAAAAGTCACTTTTAATAGTTTTGTCCATTACAGCCAAACTAAGTGAGAGAGCAACACAAAACCACTCTATTATGTACAACTCAGCGCTGTGAAGCTTCCTACACTGGAAACTGGCAGATAGCTGCTTCTGGAAGAGAATGGCAGCTTGTGTGAAAAGCTTGTTTTCTCAGCCTGAGAAGCTCATTCGCACACTTAGGTGGAAAAACACCAAAGTCCCACAGAATTGCATGTGAAACAAGAAAAAGCCAGAATTACATGGGAAACGCAGAAAAGTCACTTTTAATAGTTTTGTGCATTACAGCCAAACTAAGGGAGAGAGCCACACCAAACAACTCTATAATGTACAAGTCGCCGCTGTGAGGCTTCCTGAGGTGGAAACTGGCAGATAGGTGCTTCTGGAAGAGAATGGCAGCTTGTGTGAAAAAGCTTGTTTTCTCAGCCTGAGAAGCTCATTCAGCACACTTAGGTGGAAAAACACCAAAGTCCCACAGAATTGCATGTGAAAGAAGAAAAAGCCAGAATTACATGGGAAACACATAAAAGTCACTTTTAATAGTTTTGTCCATTACAGCCAAACTAAGTGAGAGAGCAACACAAAACCACTCTATTATGTACAACTCAGCGCTGTGAAGCTTCCTACACTGGAAACTGGCAGATAGCTGCTTCTGGAAGAGAATGGCAGCTTGTGTGAAAAAGCTTGTTTTCTCAGCCTGAGAAGCTCATTCGGCACACTTAGGTGGAAAAACACCAAAGTCCCACAGAATTGCATGTGAAACAAGAAAGAGCCAGAATTACATGGGAAACGCAGAAAAGTCACTTTTAATAGTTTTGTGCATTACAGCCAAACTAAGGGAGAGAGCCACACCAAACAACTCTATAATGTACAAGTCGCCGCTGTGAGGCTTCCTGAGGTGGAAACTGGCAGATAGGTGCTTCTGGAAGAGAATGGCAGCTTGTGTGAAAAAGCTTGTTTTCTAAGCCTGAGAAGCTCATTCAGCACACTTAGGTGGAAAAACACCAAAGTCCCACAAAATTGCATGTGAAAGAAGAAAAAGCCAGAATTACATGGGAAACACATAAAAGTCACTTTTAATAGTTTTGTCCATTACAGCCAAACTAAGTGAGAGAGCAACACAAAACCACTCTATTATGTACAACTCAGCGCTGTGAAGCTTCCTACACTGGAAACTGGCAGATAGCTGCTTCTGGAAGAGAATGGCAGCTTGTGTGAAAAAGCTTGTTTTCTCAGCCTGAGAAGCTCATTCGGCACACTTAGGTGGAAAAACACCAAAGTCCCACAGAATTGCATGTGAAACAAGAAAAAGCCAGAATTACATGGGAAACACATAAAAGTCACTTTTAATAGTTTTGTCCATTACAGCCAAACTAAGTGAGAGAGCAACACAAAACCACTCTATAATGTACAACTCAGCGCTGTGAAGCTTCCTACACTGGAAACTGGCAGATAGCTGCTTCTGGAAGAGAATGGCAGCTTGTGTGAAAAAGCTTGTTTTCTCAGCCTGAGAAGCTCATTCGGCACACTCAGGTGGAAGAACACCAAAGTCCCACAGAATTGCATGTGAAACAAGAAAAAGCCAGAATTACATGGGAAACGCAGAAAAGTCACTTTTAATAGTTTTGTGCATTACAGCCAAACTAAGGGAGAGAGCCACACCAAACAACTCTATAATGTACAAGTCGCCGCTGTGAGGCTTCCTGAGGTGGAAACTGGCAGATAGGTGCTTCTGGAAGAGAATGGCAGCTTGTGTGAAAAAGCTTGTTTTCTCAGCCTGAGAAGCTCATTCGGCACACTTAGGTGGAAAAACACCAAAGTCCCACAGAATTGCATGTGAAACAAGAAAAAGCCAGAATTACATGGGAAACGCAGAAAAGTCACTTTTAATAGTTTTGTGCATTACAGCCACACTAAGGGAGAGAGCCACACCAAACAACTCTATAATGTACAAGTCGCCGCTGTGAGGCTTCCTGATGTGGAAACTGGCAGATAGGTGCTTCTGTAAGAGAATGGCAGCTTGTGTGAAAAAGCTTGTTTTCTCAGCCTGAGAAGCTCATTCGGCACACTTAGGTGGAAAAACACCAAAGTCCCACAGAATTGCATGTGAAACAAGAAAAAGCCAGAATTACATGGGAAACGCAGAAAAGTCACTTTTAATAGTTTTGTGCATTACAGCCAAACTAAGTGAGAGAGCAACACAAAACCACTCTATAATGTACAACTCAGCGCTGTGAAGCTTCCTACACTGGAAACTGGCAGATAGCTGCTTCTGGAAGAGAATGGCAGCTTGTGTGGAAAAGCTTGTTTTCTCAGCCTGAGAAGCTCATTCGGCACACTTAGGTGGAAAAACACCAAAGTCCCACAGAATTGCATGTGAAACAGGGAAAAGCCAGAATTACATGGGAAACACATAAAAGTCACTTTTAATAGTTTTGTGCAATACAGACAAACTAAGTGAGAGAGCAACACAAAACCACTCTATAATGTACAACTCAGCGCTGTGAAGCTTCCTACACTGGAAACTGGCAGATAGCTGCTTCTGGAAGAGAATGGCAGCTTGTGTGAAAAAGCTTGTTTTCTCAGCCTGAGAAGCTCATTCGGCACACTTAGGTGGAAAAACACCAAAGTCCCACAGAATTGCATGTGAAAGAAGAAAAAGCCAGAATTACATGGGAAACACATAAAAGTCACTTTTAATAGTTTTGTCCATTACAGCCAAACTAAGTGAGAGAGCAACACAAAACCACTCTATTATGTACAACTCAGCGCTGTGAAGCTTCCTACACTGGAAACTGGCAGATAGCTGCTTCTGGAAGAGAATGGCAGCTTGTGTGAAAAAGCTTGTTTTCTCAGCCTGAGAAGCTCATTCGCACACTTAGGTGGAAAAACACCAAAGTCCCACAGAATTGCATGTGAAACAAGAAAAAGCCAGAATTACATGGGAAACGCAGAAAAGTCACTTTTAATAGTTTTGTGCATTACAGCCAAACTAAGTGAGAGAGCCACACCAAACCACTCTATAATGTACAAGTCGCCGCTGTGGGGCTTCCTGAGGTGGAAACTGGCAGATAGGTGCTTCTGGAAGAGAATGGCAGCTTGTGTGAAAAAGCTTATTTTCTCAGCCTGAGAAGCTCATTCAGCACACTTAGGTGGAAAAACACCAAAGTCCCACAGAATTGCATGTGAAAGAAGAAAAAGCCAGAATTACATGGGAAACACATAAAAGTCACTTTTAATAGTTTTGTGCATTACAGCCAAACTAAGTGAGAGAGCAACACAAAACCACTCTATAATGTACAACTCAGCGCTGTGAAGCTTCCTACACTGGAAACTGGCAGATAGCTGCTTCTGGAAGAGAATGGCAGCTTGTGTGAAAAAGCTTGTTTTCTCAGCCTGAGAAGCTCATTCGGCACACTTAGGTGGAAAAACACCAAAGTCCCACAGAATTGCATGTGAAACAAGAAAAAGCCAGAATTACATGGGAAACGCAGAAAAGTCACTTTTAATAGTTTTGTGCATTACAGCCAAACTAAGGGAGAGAGCCACACCAAACAACTCTATAATGTACAAGTCGCCGCTGTGAGGCTTCCTGAGGTGGAAACTGGCAGATAGGTGCTTCTGGAAGAGAATGGTAGCTTGTGTGAAAAAGCTTGTTTTCTCAGCCTGAGAAGCTCATTCGGCACACTTAGGTGGAAAAACACCAAAGTCCCACAGAATTGCATGTGAAACAAGAAAAAGCCAGAATTACATGGGAAACGCAGAAAAGTCACTTTTAATAGTTTTGTGCATTACAGCCACACTAAGGGAGAGAGCCACACCAAACAACTCTATAATGTACAAGTCGCCGCTGTGAGGCTTCCTGATGTGGAAACTGGCAGATAGGTGCTTCTGTAAGAGAATGGCAGCTTGTGTGAAAAAGCTTGTTTTCTCAGCCTGAGAAGCTCATTCGGCACACTTAGGTGGAAAAACACCAAAGTCCCACAGAATTGCATGTGAAACAAGAAAAAGCCAGAATTACATAGGAAACACATAAAAGTCACTTTTAATAGTTTTGTCCATTACAGCCAAACTAAGTGAGAGAGCAACACAAAACCACTCTATTATGTACAACTTAGCCCTGTGAAGCTTCCTCCACTGGAAACTGGCAGATAGCTGCTTCTGGAAGAGAATGGCAGCTTGTGTGAAAAAGCTTGTTTTCTCAGCCTGAGAAGCTCATTCGGCACACTTAGGTGGAAAAACACCAAAGTCCCACAGAATTGCATGTGAAACAAGAAAAAGCCAGAATTACATGGGAAACGCAGAAAAGTCACTTTTAATAGTTTTGTGCATTACAGCCAAACTAAGTGAGAGAGCAACACAAAACCACTCTATAATGTACAACTCAGCGCTGTGAAGCTTCCTACACTGGAAACTGGCAGATAGCTGCTTCTGGAAGAGAATGGCAGCTTGTGTGAAAAAGCTTGTTTTCTCAGCCTGAGAAGCTCATTCGGCACACTTAGGTGGAAAAACACCAAAGTCCCACAGAATTGCATGTGAAACAGGAAAAAGCCAGAATTACATGGGAAACACATAAAAGTCACTTTTAATAGTTTTGTGCAATACAGACAAACTAAGTGAGAGAGCAACACAAAACCACTCTATAATGTACAACTCAGCGCTGTGAAGCTTCCTACACTGGAAACTGGCAGATAGCTGCTTCTGGAAGAGAATGGCAGCTTGTGTGAAAAAGCTTGTTTTCTCAGCCTGAGAAGCTCATTCGGCACACTTAGGTGGAAAAACACCAAAGTCCCACAGAATTGCATGTGAAAGAAGAAAAAGCCAGAATTACATGGGAAACACATAAAAGTCACTTTTAATAGTTTTGTCCATTACAGCCAAACTAAGTGAGAGAGCAACACAAAACCACTCTATTATGTACAACTCAGCGCTGTGAAGCTTCCTACACTGGAAACTGGCAGATAGCTGCTTCTGGAAGAGAATGGCAGCTTGTGTGAAAAAGCTTGTTTTCTCAGCCTGAGAAGCTCATTCGCACACTTAGGTGGAAAAACACCAAAGTCCCACAGAATTGCATGTGAAACAAGAAAAAGCCAGAATTACATGGGAAACGCAGAAAAGTCACTTTTAATAGTTTTGTGCATTACAGCCAAACTAAGGGAGAGAGCCACACCAAACAACTCTATAATGTACAAGTCGCCGCTGTGAGGCTTCTTGAGGTGGAAACTGGCAGATAGGTGCTTCTGGAAGAGAATGGCAGCTTGTGTGAAAAAGCTTGTTTTCTCAGCCTGAGAAGCTCATTCGCACACTTAGGTGGAAAAACACCAAAGTCCCACAGAATTGCATGTGAAACAAGAAAAAGCCAGAATTACATGGGAAACGCAGAAAAGTCACTTTTAATAGTTTTGTGCATTACAGCCAAACTAAGGGAGAGAGCCACACCAAACAACTCTATAATGTACAAGTCGCCGCTGTGAGGCTTCCTGAGGTGGAAACTGGCAGATAGGTGCTTCTGGAAGAGAATGGCAGCTTGTGTGAAAAAAGCTTGTTTTCTCAGCCTGAGAAGCTCATTCAGCACACTTAGGTGGAAAAACACCAAAGTCCCACAGAATTGCATGTGAAAGAAGAAAAAGCCAGAATTACATGGGAAACACATAAAAGTCACTTTTAATAGTTTTGTCCATTACAGCCAAACTAAGTGAGAGAGCAACACAAAACCACTCTATTATGTACAACTCAGCGCTGTGAAGCTTCCTACACTGGAAACTGGCAGATAGCTGCTTCTGGAAGAGAATGGCAGCTTGTGTGAAAAAGCTTGTTTTCTCAGCCTGAGAAGCTCATTCGGCACACTTAGGTGGAAAAACACCAAAGTCCCACAGAATTGCATGTGAAACAAGAAAAAGCCAGAATTACATGGGAAACACATAAAAGTCACTTTTAATAGTTTTGTGCATTACAGCCAAACTAAGGGAGAGAGCCACACCAAACAACTCTATAATGTACAAGTCGCCGCTGTGAGGCTTCCTGAGGTGGAAACTGGCAGATAGGTGCTTCTGGAAGAGAATGGCAGCTTGTGTGAAAAAGCTTATTTTCTCAGCCTGAGAAGCTCATTCAGCACACTTAGGTGGAAAAACACCAAAGTCCCACAGAATTGCATGTGAAAGAAGAAAAAGCCAGAATTACATGGGAAACACATAAAAGTCACTTTTAATAGTTTTGTGCATTACAGCCAAACTAAGTGAGAGAGCAACACAAAACCACTCTATAATGTACAACTCAGCGCTGTGAAGCTTCCTACACTGGAAACTGGCAGATAGCTGCTTCTGGAAGAGAATGGCAGCTTGTGTGAAAAAGCTTGTTTTCTCAGCCTGAGAAGCTCATTCGGCACACTTAGGTGGAAAAACACCAAAGTCCCACAGAATTGCATGTGAAACAAGAAAAAGCCAGAATTACATGGGAAACGCAGAAAAGTCACTTTTAATAGTTTTGTGCATTACAGCCAAACTAAGGGAGAGAGCCACACCAAACAACTCTATAATGTACAAGTCGCCGCTGTGAGGCTTCCTGAGGTGGAAACTGGCAGATAGGTGCTTCTGGAAGAGAATGGTAGCTTGTGTGAAAAAGCTTGTTTTCTCAGCCTGAGAAGCTCATTCGGCACACTTAGGTGGAAAAACACCAAAGTCCCACAGAATTGCATGTGAAACAAGAAAAAGCCAGAATTACATGGGAAACGCAGAAAAGTCACTTTTAATAGTTTTGTGCATTACAGCCACACTAAGGGAGAGAGCCACACCAAACAACTCTATAATGTACAAGTCGCCGCTGTGAGGCTTCCTGATGTGGAAACTGGCAGATAGGTGCTTCTGTAAGAGAATGGCAGCTTGTGTGAAAAAGCTTGTTTTCTCAGCCTGAGAAGCTCATTCGGCACACTTAGGTGGAAAAAACACCAAAGTCCCACAGAATTGCATGTGAAACAAGAAAAAGCCAGAATTACATAGGAAACACATAAAAGTCACTTTTAATAGTTTTGTCCATTACAGCCAAACTAAGTGAGAGAGCAACACAAAACCACTCTATTATGTACAACTTAGCCCTGTGAAGCTTCCTCCACTGGAAACTGGCAGATAGCTGCTTCTGGAAGAGAATGGCAGCTTGTGTGAAAAAGCTTGTTTTCTCAGCCTGAGAAGCTCATTCGGCACACTTAGGTGGAAAAAACACCAAAGTCCCACAGAATTGCATGTGAAACAAGAAAAAGCCAGAATTACATGGGAAACGCAGAAAAGTCACTTTTAATAGTTTTGTGCATTACAGCCAAACTAAGTGAGAGAGCAACACAAAACCACTCTATAATGTACAACTCAGCGCTGTGAAGCTTCCTACACTGGAAACTGGCAGATAGCTGCTTCTGGAAGAGAATGGCAGCTTGTGTGGAAAAGCTTGTTTTCTCAGCCTGAGAAGCTCATTCGGCACACTTAGGTGGAAAAACACCAAAGTCCCACAGAATTGCATGTGAAACAGGAAAAAGCCAGAATTACATGGGAAACACATAAAAGTCACTTTTAATAGTTTTGTGCAATACAGACAAACTAAGTGAGAGAGCAACACAAAACCACTCTATAATGTACAACTCAGCGCTGTGAAGCTTCCTACACTGGAAACTGGCAGATAGCTGCTTCTGGAAGAGAATGGCAGCTTGTGTGAAAAAGCTTGTTTTCTCAGCCTGAGAAGCTCATTCGGCACACTTAGGTGGAAAAACACCAAAGTCCCACAGAATTGCATGTGAAAGAAGAAAAAGCCAGAATTACATGGGAAACACATAAAAGTCACTTTTAATAGTTTTGTCCATTACAGCCAAACTAAGTGAGAGAGCAACACAAAACAACTCTATTATGTACAACTCAGCGCTGTGAAGCTTCCTACACTGGAAACTGGCAGATAGCTGCTTCTGGAAGAGAATGGCAGCTTGTGTGAAAAAGCTTGTTTTCTCAGCCTGAGAAGCTCATTCGCACACATAGGTGGAAAAAACACCAAAGTCCCACAGAATTGCATGTGAAACAAGAAAAAGCCAGAATTACATGGGAAACGCAGAAAAGTCACTTTTAATAGTTTTGTGCATTACAGCCAAACTAAGGGAGAGAGCCACACCAAACAACTCTATAATGTACAAGTCGCCGCTGTGAGGCTTCCTGAGGTGGAAACTGGCAGATAGGTGCTTCTGGAAGAGAATGGCAGCTTGTGTGAAAAAGCTTGTTTTCTCAGCCTGAGAAGCTCATTCAGCACACTTAGGTGGAAAAACACCAAAGTCCCACAGAATTGCATGTGAAAGAAGAAAAAGCCAGAATTACATGGGAAACACATAAAAGTCACTTTTAATAGTTTTGTCCATTACAGCCAAACTAAGTGAGAGAGCAACACAAAACCACTCTATTATGTACAACTCAGCGCTGTGAAGCTTCCTACACTGGAAACTGGCAGATAGCTGCTTCTGGAAGAGAATGGCAGCTTGTGTGAAAAAGCTTGTTTTCTCAGCCTGAGAAGCTCATTCGGCACACTTAGGTGGAAAAACACCAAAGTCCCACAGAATTGCATGTGAAACAAGAAAAAGCCAGAATTACATGGGAAACACATAAAAGTCACTTTTAATAGTTTTGTCCATTACAGCCAAACTAAGTGAGAGAGCAAAACAAAACCACTCTATTATGTACAACTCAGCGCTGTGAAGCTTCCTACACTGGAAACTGGCAGATAGCTGCTTCTGGAAGAGAATGGCAGCTTGTGTGAAAAAGCTTGTTTTCTCAGCCTGAGAAGCTCATTCGGCACACTTAGGTGGAAAAACACCAAAGTCCCACAGAATTGCATGTGAAACAAGAAAAAGCCAGAATTACATGGGAAACGCAGAAAAGTCACTTTTAATAGTTTTGTCCATTACAGACAAACTAAGTGAGAGAGCAACACAAAACCACTCTATAATGTACAACTCAGCGCTGTGAAGCTTCCTACACTGGAAACTGGCAGATAGCTGGTTCTGGAAGAGAATGGCAGCTTGTGTGAAAAAGCTTGTTTTCTCAGCCTAAGAAGCTCATTCGGCACACTTAGGTGGAAAAACACAAAGTCCCACAGAATTGCATGTGAAACAAGAAAGATCCAGAATTACATGGGAAACGCAGAAAAGTCACTTTTAATAGTTTTGTGCATTACAGCCAAACTAAGGGAGAGAGCCACACCAAACAACTCTATAATGTACAAGTCGCCGCTGTGAGGCTTCCTGAGGTGGAAACTGGCAGATAGGTGCTTCTGGAAGAGAATGGCAGCTTGTGTGAAAAAGCTTGTTTTCTCAGCCTGAGAAGCTCATTCGGCACACTTAGGTGGAAAAACACCAAAGTCCCACAGAATTGCATGTGAAACAAGAAAAAGCCAGAATTACATGGGAAACACATAAAAGTCACTTTTAATAGTTTTGTCCATTACAGCCAAACTAAGTGAGAGAGCAACACAAAACCACTCTATTATGTACAACTTAGCCCTGTGAAGCTTCCTCCACTGGAAACTGGCAGATAGCTGCTTCTGGAAGAGAATGGCAGCTTGTGTGAAAAAGCTTGTTTTCTCAGCCTGAGAAGCTCATTCGGCACACTTAGGTGGAAAAACACCAAAGTCCCACAGAATTGCATGTGAAACAAGAAAAAGCCAGAATTACATGGGAAACGCAGAAAAGTCACTTTTAATAGTTTTGTGCATTACAGCCAAACTAAGTGAGAGAGCAACACAAAACCACTCTATAATGTACAACTCAGCGCTGTGAAGCTTCCTACACTGGAAACTGGCAGATAGCTGCTTCTGGAAGAGAATGGCAGCTTGTGTGAAAAAGCTTGTTTTCTCAGCCTGAGAAGCTCATTCGGCACACTTAGGTGGAAAAACACCAAAGTCCCACAGAATTGCATGTGAAACAGGAAAAAGCCAGAATTACATGGGAAACACATAAAAGTCACTTTTAATAGTTTTGTGCAATACAGACAAACTAAGTGAGAGAGCAACACAAAACCACTCTATAATGTACAACTCAGCGCTGTGAAGCTTCCTACACTGGAAACTGGCAGATAGCTGCTTCTGGAAGAGAATGGCAGCTTGTGTGAAAAAGCTTGTTTTCTCAGCCTGAGAAGCTCATTCGGCACACTTAGGTGGAAAAACACCAAAGTCCCACAGAATTGCATGTGAAAGAAGAAAAAGCCAGAATTACATGGGAAACACATAAAAGTCACTTTTAATAGTTTTGTCCATTACAGCCAAACTAAGTGAGAGAGCAACACAAAACCACTCTATTATGTACAACTCAGCGCTGTGAAGCTTCCTACACTGGAAACTGGCAGATAGCTGCTTCTGGAAGAGAATGGCAGCTTGTGTGAAAAAGCTTGTTTTCTCAGCCTGAGAAGCTCATTCGCACACTTAGGTGGAAAAACACCAAAGTCCCACAGAATTGCATGTGAAACAAGAAAAAGCCAGAATTACATGGGAAACGCAGAAAAGTCACTTTTAATAGTTTTGTGCACTACAGCCAAACTAAGGGAGAGAGCCACACCAAACAACTCTATAATGTACAAGTCGCCGCTGTGAGGCTTCTTGAGGTGGAAACTGGCAGATAGGTGCTTCTGGAAGAGAATGGCAGCTTGTGTGAAAAAGCTTGTTTTCTCAGCCTGAGAAGCTCATTCGCACACTTAGGTGGAAAAACACCAAAGTCCCACAGAATTGCATGTGAAACAAGAAAAAGCCAGAATTACATGGGAAACGCAGAAAAGTCACTTTTAATAGTTTTGTGCATTACAGCCAAACTAAGGGAGAGAGCCACACCAAACAACTCTATAATGTACAAGTCGCCGCTGTGAGGCTTCCTGAGGTGGAAACTGGCAGATAGGTGCTTCTGGAAGAGAATGGCAGCTTGTGTGAAAAAGCTTGTTTTCTCAGCCTGAGAAGCTCATTCAGCACACTTAGGTGGAAAAACACCAAAGTCCCACAGAATTGCATGTGAAGGAAGAAAAAGCCAGAATTACATGGGAAACACATAAAAGTCACTTTTAATAGTTTTGTCCATTACAGCCAAACTAAGTGAGAGAGCAACACAAAACCACTCTATTATGTACAACTCAGCGCTGTGAAGCTTCCTACACTGGAAACTGGCAGATAGCTGCTTCTGGAAGAGAATGGCAGCTTGTGTGAAAAAGCTTGTTTTCTCAGCCTGAGAAGCTCATTCGGCACACTTAGGTGGAAAAACACAAAGTCCCACAGAATTGCATGTGAAACAAGAAAAAGCCAGAATTACATGGGAAACGCAGAAAAGTCACTTTTAATAGTTTTGTGCATTACAGCCAAACTAAGGGAGAGAGCCACACCAAACAACTCTATAATGTACAAGTCGCCGCTGTGAGGCTTCCTGAGGTGGAAACTGGCAGATAGGTGCTTCTGGAAGAGAATGGCAGCTTGTGTGAAAAAGCTTGTTTTCTAAGCCTGAGAAGCTCATTCAGCACACTTAGGTGGAAAAACACCAAAGTCCCACAGAATTGCATGTGAAAGAAGAAAAAGCCAGAATTACATGGGAAACACATAAAAGTCACTTTTAATAGTTTTGTCCATTACAGCCAAACTAAGTGAGAGAGCAACACAAAACCACTCTATTATGTACAACTCAGCGCTGTGAAGCTTCCTACACTGGAAACTGGCAGATAGCTGCTTCTGGAAGAGAATGGCAGCTTGTGTGAAAAAGCTTGTTTTCTCAGCCTGAGAAGCTCATTCGGCACACTTAGGTGGAAAAACACCAAAGTCCCACAGAATTGCATGTGAAACAAGAAAAAGCCAGAATTACATGGGAAACACATAAAAGTCACTTTTAATAGATTTGTCCATTACAGCCAAACTAAGTGAGAGAGCAACACAAAACCACTCTATTATGTACAACTCAGCGCTGTGAAGCTTCCTACACTGGAAACTGGCAGATAGCTGCTTCTGGAAGAGAATGGCAGCTTGTGTGAAAAAGCTTGTTTTCTCAGCCTGAGAAGCTCATTCGGCACACTTAGGTGGAAAAACACCAAAGTCCCACAGAATTGCAAGTGAAACAAGAAAAAGCCAGAATTACATGGGAAACGCAGAAAAGTCACTTTTAATAGTTTTGTCCATTACAGCCAAACTAAGTGAGAGAGCAACACAAAACCACTCTATTATGTACAACTCAGCGCTGTGAAGCTTCCTACACTGGAAACTGGCAGATAGCTGCTTCTGGAAGAGAATGGCAGCTTGTGTGAAAAAGCTTGTTTTCTCAGCCTGAGAAGCTCATTCGGCACACTTAGGTGGAAAAACACCAAAGTCCCACAGAATTGCATGTGAAACAAGAAAAAGCCAGAATTACATGGGAAACGCAGAAAAGTCACTTTTAATAGTTTTTTGCATTACAGCCAAACTAAGGGAAAGAGCCACACCAAACAACTCTATAATGTACAAGTCGCCGCTGTGAAGCTTCCTACAGTGGAAACTGGCAGATAGCTGCTTCTGGAAGAGAATGGCAGCTTGTGTGAAAAAGCTTGTTTTCTCAGCCTGAGAAGCTCATTCGGCACACTTAGGTGGAAAAACACCAAAGTCCCACAGAATTGCATGTGAAACAGGAAAAAGCCAGAATTACATGGGAAACACATAAAAGTCACTTTTAATAGTTTTGTGCAATACAGACAAACTAAGTGAGAGAGCAACACAAAACCACTCTATAATGTACAACTCAGCGCTGTGAAGCTTCCTACACTGGAAACTGGCAGATAGCTGCTTCTGGAAGAGAATGGCAGCTTGTGTGAAAAAGCTTGTTTTCTCAGCCTGAGAAGCTCATTCGGCACACTTAGGTGGAAAAACACCAAAGTCCCACAGAATTGCATGTGAAACAAGAAAAAGCCAGAATTACATGGGAAACGCAGAAAAGTCACTTTTAATAGTTTTGTCCAATACAGACAAACTAAGTGAGAGAGCAACACAACACCACTCTATAATGTACAACTCAGCGCTGTGAAGCTTCCTACATTGGAAACTGGCAGATAGCTACTTCTGGAAGAGAATGGCAGCTTGTGTGAAAAAGCTTGTTTTCTCAGCCTGAGAAGCTCATTCGGCACACTTAGGTGGAAAAACACCAAAGTCCCACAAAATTGCATGTGAAACAAGAAAAAGCCAGAATTACATGGGAAACGCAGAAAAGTCACTTTTAATAGTTTTGTCCATTACAGCCAAACTAAGTGAGAGAGCCACACCAAACCACTGTATAATGTACAAGTCGCCGCTGTGAAGCTTCCTGAGGTGGAAACTGGCAGATAGGTGCTTCTGGAAGAGAATGGCAGCTTGTGTGAAACAGCTTGTTTTCTCAGCCTGAGAAGCTCATTCGGCACACTTAGGTGGAAAAACACCAAAGTCCCACAGAATTGCATGTGAAAGAAGAAAAAGCCAGAATTACATGGAAAACGCAGAAAAGTCACATTTAATAGTTTTGCTCATTACAGCCAAACTAAGTGAGAGAGCCACACCAAACCACTCTATAATGTACAAGTCACCGCTGTGAGGCTTCCTGAGGTGGAAACTGGCAGATAGATGCTTCTGGAAGAGAATGGCAGCTTGTGTGAAAAAGCTTGTTTTCTCAGCCTGAGAAGCTCATTCGGCACACTTAGGTGGAAAAACACCAAAGTCCCACAGAATTGCATGTGAAGCAAGAAAAAGCCAGAATTACATGGGAAACGCAGAAAAGTCACTTTTAATAGTTTTGTGCATTACAGCCAAACTAAGTGAGAGAGCAACACAAAACCACTCTATAATGTACAACTCAGCGCTGTGAAGCTTCCTACACTGGAAACTGGCAGATAGCTGCTTCTGGAAGAGAATGGCAGCTTGTGTGAAAAAGCTTGTTTTCTCAGCCTGAGAAGCTCATTCGGCACACTTAGGTGGAAAAACACAAAGTCCCACAGAATTACATGTGAAACAAGAAAAAGCCAGAATTACATGGGAAACGCAGAAAAGTCACTTTTAATAGTTTTGTCCATTACAGACAAACTAAGTGAGAGAGCAACACAAAACCACTCTATAATGTACAACTCAGCGCTGTGAAGCCTTCTACACTGGAAACTGGCAGATAGCTGCTTCTGGAAGAGAATGGCAGCTTGTGTGAAAAAGCTTGTTTTCTCAGCCTGAGAAGCTCATTCGGCACACTTAGGTGGAAAAACACCAAAGTCCCACAGAATTGCATGTGAAACAGGAAAAAGCCAGAATTACATGGGAAACACATAAAAGTCACTTTTAATAGTTTTGTGCAATACAGACAAACTAAGTGAGAGAGCAACACAAAGCCACTCTATAATGTACAAGTCGCCGCTGTGAGGCTTCCTGAGGTGGAAACTGGCAGATAGGTGCTTCTGGAAGAGAATGGCAGCTTGTGTGAAAAAGCTTGTTTTCTCAGCCTGAGAAGCTCATTCGGCACACTTAGGTGGAAAAACACCAAAGTCCCACAGAATTGCATGTGAAACAGGAAAAGCCAGAATTACATGGGAAACACATAAAAGTCACTTTTAATAGTTTTGTGCAATACAGACAAACTAAGTGAGAGAGCAACACAAAACCACTCTATAATGTACAACTCAGCGCTGTGAAGCTTCCTACACTGGAAACTGGCAGATAGCTGCTTCTGGAAGAGAATGGCAGCTTGTGTGAAAAAGCTTGTTTTCTCAGCCTGAGAAGCTCATTCGGCACACTTCGGTGGAAAAACACCAAAGTCCCACAGAATTGCATGTGAAACAAGAAAAAGCCAGAATTACATGGGAAACGCAGAAAAGTCACTTTTAATAGTTTTGTCCATTACAGACAAACTAAGTGAGAGAGCAACACAAAACCACTCTATAATGTACAACTCAGCGCTGTGAAGCTTCCTACACTGGAAACTGGCAGATAGCTGGTTCTGGAAGAGAATGGCAGCTTGTGTGAAAAAGCTTGTTTTCTCAGCCTGAGAAGCTCATTCGGCACACTTAGGTGGAAAAACACAAAGTCCCACAGAATTGCATGTGAAACAAGAAAAAGCCAGAATTACATGGGAAACGCAGAAAAGTCACTTTTAATAGTTTTGTGCATTACAGCCAAACTAAGGGAGAGAGCCACACCAAACAACTCTATAATGTACAAGTCGCCGCTGTGAGGCTTCCTGAGGTGGAAACTGGCAGATAGGTGCTTCTGGAAGAGAATGGCAGCTTGTGTGAAAAAGCTTGTTTTCTCAGCCTGAGAAGCTCATTCGGCACACTTAGGTGGAAAAACACCAAAGTCCCACAGAATTGCATGTGAAGCAAGAAAAAGCCAGAATTACATGGGAAACGCAGAAAAGTCACTTTTAATAGTTTTGTGCATTACAGCCAAACTAAGTGAGAGAGCAACACAAAACCACTCTATAATGTACAACTCAGCGCTGTGAAGCTTCCTACACTGGAAACTGGCAGATAGCTGCTTCTGGAAGAGAATGGCAGCTTGTGTGAAAAAGCTTGTTTTCTCAGCCTGAGAAGCTCATTCGGCACACTTAGGTGGAAAAACACAAAGTCCCACAGAATTACATGTGAAACAAGAAAAAGCCAGAATTACATGGGAAACGCAGAAAAGTCACTTTTAATAGTTTTGTCCATTACAGACAAACTAAGTGAGAGAGCAACACAAAACCACTCTATAATGTACAACTCAGCGCTGTGAAGCCTTCTACACTGGAAACTGGCAGATAGCTGCTTCTGGAAGAGAATGGCAGCTTGTGTGAAAAAGCTTGTTTTCTCAGCCTGAGAAGCTCATTCGGCACACTTAGGTGGAAAAACACCAAAGTCCCACAGAATTGCATGTGAAACAGGAAAAAGCCAGAATTACATGGGAAACACATAAAAGTCACTTTTAATAGTTTTGTGCAATACAGACAAACTAAGTGAGAGAGCAACACAAAGCCACTCTATAATGTACAAGTCGCCGCTGTGAGGCTTCCTGAGGTGGAAACTGGCAGATAGGTGCTTCTGGAAGAGAATGGCAGCTTGTGTGAAAAAGCTTGTTTTCTCAGCCTGAGAAGCTCATTCGGCACACTTAGGTGGAAAAACACCAAAGTCCCACAGAATTGCATGTGAAACAGGAAAAAGCCAGAATTACATGGGAAACACATAAAAGTCACTTTTAATAGTTTTGTGCAATACAGACAAACTAAGTGAGAGAGCAACACAAAACCACTCTATAATGTACAACTCAGCGCTGTGAAGCTTCCTACACTGGAAACTGGCAGATAGCTGCTTCTGGAAGAGAATGGCAGCTTGTGTGAAAAAGCTTGTTTTCTCAGCCTGAGAAGCTCATTCGGCACACTTCGGTGGAAAAACACCAAAGTCCCACAGAATTGCATGTGAAACAAGAAAAAGCCAGAATTACATGGGAAACGCAGAAAAGTCACTTTTAATAGTTTTGTCCATTACAGACAAACTAAGTGAGAGAGCAACACAAAACCACTCTATAATGTACAACTCAGCGCTGTGAAGCTTCCTACACTGGAAACTGGCAGATAGCTGGTTCTGGAAGAGAATGGCAGCTTGTGTGAAAAAGCTTGTTTTCTCAGCCTGAGAAGCTCATTCGGCACACTTAGGTGGAAAAACACAAAGTCCCACAGAATTGCATGTGAAACAAGAAAAAGCCAGAATTACATGGGAAACGCAGAAAAGTCACTTTTAATAGTTTTGTGCATTACAGCCAAACTAAGGGAGAGAGCCACACCAAACAACTCTATAATGTACAAGTCGCCGCTGTGAGGCTTCCTGAGGTGGAAACTGGCAGATAGGTGCTTCTGGAAGAGAATGGCAGCTTGTGTGAAAAAGCTTGTTTTCTCAGCCTGAGAAGCTCATTCAGCACACTTAGGTGGAAAAACACCAAAGTCCCACAGAATTGCATGTGAAAGAAGAAAAAGCCAGAATTACATGGGAAACACATAAAAGTCACTTTTAATAGTTTTGTCCATTACAGCCAAACTAAGTGAGAGAGCAACACAAAACCACTCTATTATGTACAACTCAGCGCTGTGAAGCTTCCTACACTGGAAACTGGCAGATAGCTGCTTCTGGAAGAGAATGGCAGCTTGTGTGAAAAGGCTTGTTTTCTCAGCCTGAGAAGCTCATTCGGCACACTTAGGTGGAAAAACACAAAGTCCCACAGAATTGCATGTGAAACAAGAAAAAGCCAGAATTACATGGGAAACGCAGAAAAGTCACTTTTAATAGTTTTGTGCATTACAGCCAAACTAAGGGAAAGAGCCACACCAAACAACTCTATAATGTACAAGTCGCCGCTGTGAGGCTTCCTGAGGTGGAAACTGGCAGATAGGTGCTTCTGGAAGAGAATGGCAGCTTGTGTGAAAAAGCTTGTTTTCTCAGCCTGAGAAGCTCATTCGGCACACTTAGGTGGAAAAACACCAAAGTCCCACAGAATTGCATGTGAAACAGGAAAAAGCCAGAATTACATGGGAAACACATAAAAGTCACTTTTAATAGTTTTGTGCAATACAGACAAACTAAGTGAGAGAGCAACACAAAACCACTCTATAATGTACAACTCAGCGCTGTGAAGCTTCCTACACTGGAAACTGGCAGATAGCTGCTTCTGGAAGAGAATGGCAGCTTGTGTGAAAAAGCTTGTTTTCTCAGCCTGAGAAGCTCATTCGGCACACTTAGGTGGAAAAACACAAAGTCCCACAGAATTGCATGTGAAACAAGAAAAAGCCAGAATTACATGGGAGACACATAAAAGTCACTTTTAATAGTTTTGTGCATTACAGCCAAACTAAGGGAAAGAGCCACATCAAACAACTCTATAATGTACAAGTCGCCGCTGTGAGGCTTCCTGAGATGGAAACTGGCAGATAGGTGCTTCTGGAAGAGAATGGCAGCTTGTGTGAAAAAGCTTGTTTTCTCAGCCTGAGAAGCTCATTCGGCACACTTGGGTGGAAAAACACCAAAGTCCCACAGAATTGCATGTGAAACAGGAAAAAGCCAGAATTACATGGGAAACACATAAAAGTCACTTTTAATAGTTTTGTGCAATACAGACAAACTAAGTGAGAGAGCAACAAAAAACCACTCTATAATGTACAACTCAGCGCTGTGAAGCTTCCTACACTGGAAACTGGCAGATAGCTGCTTCTGGAAGAGAATGGCAGCTTGTGTGAAAAAGCTTGTTTTCTCAGCCTGAGAAGCTCATTCGCACACTTAGGTGGAAAAACACGAAAGTCCCACAGAATTGCATGTGAAACAAGAAAAAGCCAGAATTACTTGGGAAACGCAGAAAAGTCACTTTTAATAGTTTTGTCCATTACAGACAAACTAAGTGAGAGAGCAACACAAAACCACTCTATAATGTACAACTCAGCGCTGTGAAGCTTCCTACACTGGAAACTGGCAGATAGCTGCTTCTGGAAGAGAATGGCAGCTTGTGTGAAAAAGCTTGTTTTCTCAGCCTGAGAAGCTCATTCGGCACACTTAGGTGGAAAAACACCAAAGTCCCACAGAATTGCATGTGAAACAGGAAAAAGCCAGAATTACATGGGAAACACATAAAAGTCACTTTTAATAGTTTTGTGCAATACAGACAAACTAAGTGAGAGAGCAACACAAAGCCACTCTATAATGTACAAGTCGCCGCTGTGAGGCTTCCTGAGGTGGAAACTGGCAGATAGGTGCTTCTGGAAGAGAATGGCAGCTTGTGTGAAAAAGCTTGTTTTCTCAGCCTGAGAAGCTCATTCGGCACACTTAGGTGGAAAAACACCAAAGTCCCACAGAATTGCATGTGAAACAGGAAAAAGCCAGAATTACATGGGAAACACATAAAAGTCACTTTTAATAGTTTTGTGCAATACAGACAAACTAAGTGAGAGAGCAACACAAAACCACTCTATAATGTACAACTCAGCGCTGTGAAGCTTCCTACACTGGAAACTGGCAGATAGCTGGTTCTGGAAGAGAATGGCAGCTTGTGTGAAAAAGCTTGTTTTCTCAGCCTGAGAAGCTCATTCGGCACACTTAGGTGGAAAAACACAAAGTCCCACAGAATTGCATGTGAAACAAGAAAAAGCCAGAATTACATGGGAAACGCAGAAAAGTCACTTTTAATAGTTTTGTGCATTACAGCCAAACTAAGGGAGAGAGCCACACCAAACAACTCTATAATGTACAAGTCGCCGCTGTGAGGCTTCCTGAGGTGGAAACTGGCAGATAGGTGCTTCTGGAAGAGAATGGCAGCTTGTGTGAAAAAGCTTGTTTTCTCAGCCTGAGAAGCTCATTCAGCACACTTAGGTGGAAAAACACCAAAGTCCCACAGAATTGCATGTGAAAGAAGAAAAAGCCAGAATTACATGGGAAACACATAAAAGTCACTTTTAATAGTTTTGTCCATTACAGCCAAACTAAGTGAGAGAGCAACACAAAACCACTCTATTATGTACAACTCAGCGCTGTGAAGCTTCCTACACTGGAAACTGGCAGATAGCTGCTTCTGGAAGAGAATGGCAGCTTGTGTGAAAAGGCTTGTTTTCTCAGCCTGAGAAGCTCATTCGGCACACTTAGGTGGAAAAACACAAAGTCTCACAGAATTGCATGTGAAACAAGAAAAAGCCAGAATTACATGGGAAACGCAGAAAAGTCACTTTTAATAGTTTTGTGCATTACAGCCAAACTAAGGGAAAGAGCCACACCAAACAACTCTATAATGTACAAGTCGCCGCTGTGAGGCTTCCTGAGGTGGAAACTGGCAGATAGGTGCTTCTGGAAGAGAATGGCAGCTTGTGTGAAAAAGCTTGTTTTCTCAGCCTGAGAAGCTCATTCGGCACACTTAGGTGGAAAAACACCAAAGTCCCACAGAATTGCATGTGAAACAGGAAAAAGCCAGAATTACATGGGAAACACATAAAAGTCACTTTTAATAGTTTTGTGCAATACAGACAAACTAAGTGAGAGAGCAACACAAAACCACTCTATAATGTACAACTCAGCGCTGTGAAGCTTCCTACACTGGAAACTGGCAGATAGCTGCTTCTGGAAGAGAATGGCAGCTTGTGTGAAAAAGCTTGTTTTCTCAGCCTGAGAAGCTCATTCGGCACACTTAGGTGGAAAAACACCAAAGTCCCACAGAATTGCATGTGAAAGAAGAAAAAGCCAGAATTACATGGGAAACACATAAAAGTCACTTTTAATAGTTTTGTCCATTAAAGCCAAACTAAGTGAGAGAGCAACACAAAACCACTCTATTATGTACAACTCAGCGCTGTGAAGCTTCCTACACTGGAAACTGGCAGATAGCTGCTTCTGGAAGAGAATGGCAGCTTGTGTGAAAAAGCTTGTTTTCTCAGCCTGAGAAGCTCATTCGCACACTTAGGTGGAAAAACACCAAAGTCCCACAGAATTGCATGTGAAACAAGAAAAAGCCAGAATTACATGGGAAACGCAGAAAAGTCACTTTTAATAGTTTTGTCCATTACAGACAAACTAAGTGAGAGAGCAACACAAAACCACTCTATAATGTACAACTCAGCGCTGTGAAGCTTCCTACACTGGAAACTGGCAGATAGCTGGTTCTGGAAGAGAATGGCAGCTTGTGTGAAAAAGCTTGTTTTCTCAGCCTGAGAAGCTCATTCGGCACACTTAGGTGGAAAAACACAAAGTCCCACAGAATTGCATGTGAAACAAGAAAAAGCCAGAATTACATGGGAGACACATAAAAGTCACTTTTAATAGTTTTGTGCATTACAGCCAAACTAAGGGAAAGAGCCACATCAAACAACTCTATAATGTACAAGTCGCCGCTGTGAGGCTTCCTGAGATGGAAACTGGCAGATAGGTGCTTCTGAAGAGAATGGCAGCTTGTGTGAAAAAGCTTGTTTTCTCAGCCTGAGAAGCTCATTCGGCACACTTAGGTGGAAAAACACCAAAGTCCCACAGAATTGCATGTGAAACAGGAAAAAGCCAGAATTACATGGGAAACACATAAAAGTCACTTTTAATAGTTTTGTGCAATACAGACAAACTAAGTGAGAGAGCAACAAAAACCACTCTATAATGTACAACTCAGCGCTGTGAAGCTTCCTACACTGGAAACTGGCAGATAGCTGCTTCTGGAAGAGAATGGCAGCTTGTGTGAAAAAGCTTGTTTTCTCAGCCTGAGAAGCTCATTCGCACACTTAGGTGGAAAAACACGAAAGTCCCACAGAATTGCATGTGAAACAAGAAAAAGCCAGAATTACTTGGGAAACGCAGAAAAGTCACTTTTAATAGTTTTGTCCATTACAGACAAACTAAGTGAGAGAGCAACACAAAACCACTCTATAATGTACAACTCAGCCGCTGTGAGGCTTCCTGAGATGGAAACTGGCAGATAGGTGCTTCTGGAAGAGAATGGCAGCTTGTGTGAAAAAGCTTGTTTTCTCAGCCTGAGAAGCTCATTCGGCACACTTAGGTGGAAAAACACCAAAGTCCCACAGAATTGCATGTGAAACAGGAAAAAGCCAGAATTACATGGGAAACACATAAAAGTCACTTTTAATAGTTTTGTGCAATACAGACAAACTAAGTGAGAGAGCAACACAAAACCACTCTATTATGTACAACTCAGCGCTGTGAAGCTTCCTACACTGGAAACTGGCAGATAGCTGCTTCTGGAAGAGAATGGCAGCTTGTGTGAAAAAGCTTGTTTTCTCAGCCTGAGAAGCTCATTCGGCACACTTAGGTGGAAAAACACAAAGTCCCACAGAATTGCATGTGAAACAAGAAAAAGCCAGAATTACATGGGAGACACATAAAAGTCACTTTTAATAGTTTTGTGCATTACAGCCAAACTAAGGGAAAGAGCCACATCAAACAACTCTATAATGTACAAGTCGCCGCTGTGAGGCTTCCTGAGATGGAAACTGGCAGATAGGTGCTTCTGGAAGAGAATGGCAGCTTGTGTGAAAAAGCTTGTTTTCTCAGCCTGAGAAGCTCATTCGGCACACTTGGGTGGAAAAACACCAAAGTCCCACAGAATTGCATGTGAAACAGGAAAAAGCCAGAATTACATGGGAAACACATAAAAGTCACTTTTAATAGTTTTGTGCAATACAGACAAACTAAGTGAGAGAGCAACAAAAAACCACTCTATAATGTACAACTCAGCGCTGTGAAGCTTCCTACACTGGAAACTGGCAGATAGCTGCTTCTGGAAGAGAATGGCAGCTTGTGTGAAAAAGCTTGTTTTCTCAGCCTGAGAAGCTCATTCGGCACACTTAGGTGGAAAAACACGAAAGTCCCACAGAATTGCATGTGAAACAAGAAAAAGCCAGAATTACTTGGGAAACGCAGAAAAGTCACTTTTAATAGTTTTGTCCATTACAGACAAACTAAGTGAGAGAGCAACACAAAACCACTCTATAATGTACAACTCAGCGCTGTGAAGCTTCCTACACTGGAAACTGGCAGATAGCTGCTTCTGGAAGAGAATGGCAGCTTGTGTGAAAAAGCTTGTTTTCTCAGCCTGAGAAGCTCATTCGGCACACTTAGGTGGAAAAACACCAAAGTCCCACAGAATTGCATGTGAAACAGGAAAAAGCCAGAATTACATGGGAAACACATAAAAGTCACTTTTAATAGTTTTGTGCAATACAGACAAACTAAGTGAGAGAGCAACACAAAGCCACTCTATAATGTACAAGTCGCCGCTGTGAGGCTTCCTGAGGTGGAAACTGGCAGATAGGTGCTTCTGGAAGAGAATGGCAGCTTGTGTGAAAAAGCTTGTTTTCTCAGCCTGAGAAGCTCATTCGGCACACTTAGGTGGAAAAACACAAAGTCCCACAGAATTGCATGTGAAACAAGAAAAAGCCAGAATTACATGGGAAACGCAGAAAAGTCACTTTTAATAGTTTTGTGCATTACAGCCAAACTAAGGGAGAGAGCCACACCAAACAACTCTATAATGTACAAGTCGCCGCTGTGAGGCTTCCTGAGGTGGAAACTGGCAGATAGGTGCTTCTGGAAGAGAATGGCAGCTTGTGTGAAAAAGCTTGTTTTCTCAGCCTGAGAAGCTCATTCAGCACACTTAGGTGGAAAAACACCAAAGTCCCACAGAATTGCATGTGAAAGAAGAAAAAGCCAGAATTACATGGGAAACACATAAAAGTCACTTTTAATAGTTTTGTCCATTACAGCCAAACTAAGTGAGAGAGCAACACAAAACCACTCTATTATGTACAACTCAGCGCTGTGAAGCTTCCTACACTGGAAACTGGCAGATAGCTGCTTCTGGAAGAGAATGGCAGCTTGTGTGAAAAGGCTTGTTTTCTCAGCCTGAGAAGCTCATTCGGCACACTTAGGTGGAAAAACACAAAGTCCCACAGAATTGCATGTGAAACAAGAAAAAGCCAGAATTACATGGGAAACGCAGAAAAGTCACTTTTAATAGTTTTGTGCATTACAGCCAAACTAAGGGAAAGAGCCACACCAAACAACTCTATAATGTACAAGTCGCCGCTGTGAGGCTTCCTGAGGTGGAAACTGGCAGATAGGTGCTTCTGGAAGAGAATGGCAGCTTGTGTGAAAAAGCTTGTTTTCTCAGCCTGAGAAGCTCATTCGGCACACTTAGGTGGAAAAAACACCAAAGTCCCACAGAATTGCATGTGAAACAGGAAAAAGCCAGAATTACATGGGAAACACATAAAAGTCACTTTTAATAGTTTTGTGCAATACAGACAAACTAAGTGAGAGAGCAACACAAAACCACTCTATAATGTACAACTCAGCGCTGTGAAGCTTCCTACACTGGAAACTGGCAGATAGCTGCTTCTGGAAGAGAATGGCAGCTTGTGTGAAAAAGCTTGTTTTCTCAGCCTGAGAAGCTCATTCGGCACACTTAGGTGGAAAAACACCAAAGTCCCACAGAATTGCATGTGAAAGAAGAAAAAGCCAGAATTACATGGGAAACACATAAAAGTCACTTTTAATAGTTTTGTCCATTAAAGCCAAACTAAGTGAGAGAGCAACACAAAACCACTCTATTATGTACAACTCAGCCCTGTGAAGCTTCCTACACTGGAAACTGGCAGATAGCTGCTTCTGGAAGAGAATGGCAGCTTGTGTGAAAAAGCTTGTTTTCTCAGCCTGAGAAGCTCATTCGCACACTTAGGTGGAAAAACACCAAAGTCCCACAGAATTGCATGTGAAACAAGAAAAAGCCAGAATTACATGGGAAACGCAGAAAAGTCACTTTTAATAGTTTTGTCCATTACAGACAAACTAAGTGAGAGAGCAACACAAAACCACTCTATAATGTACAACTCAGCGCTGTGAAGCTTCCTACACTGGAAACTGGCAGATAGCTGGTTCTGGAAGAGAATGGCAGCTTGTGTGAAAAAGCTTGTTTTCTCAGCCTGAGAAGCTCATTCGGCACACTTAGGTGGAAAAAACACAAAGTCCCACAGAATTGCATGTGAAACAAGAAAAAGCCAGAATTACATGGGAGACACATAAAAGTCACTTTTAATAGTTTTGTGCATTACAGCCAAACTAAGGGAAAGAGCCACATCCAAACAACTCTATAATGTACAAGTCGCCGCTGTGAGGCTTCCTGAGATGGAAACTGGCAGATAGGTGCTTCTGGAAGAGAATGGCAGCTTGTGTGAAAAAGCTTGTTTTCTCAGCCTGAGAAGCTCATTCGGCACACTTGGGTGGAAAAACACCAAAGTCCCACAGAATTGCATGTGAAACAGGAAAAAGCCAGAATTACATGGGAAACACATAAAAGTCACTTTTAATAGTTTTGTGCAATACAGACAAACTAAGTGAGAGAGCAACAAAAAACCACTCTATAATGTACAACTCAGCGCTGTGAAGCTTCCTACACTGGAAACTGGCAGATAGCTGCTTCTGGAAGAGAATGGCAGCTTGTGTGAAAAAGCTTGTTTTCTCAGCCTGAGAAGCTCATTCGCACACTTAGGTGGAAAAACACCAAAGTCCCACAGAATTGCATGTGAAACAAGAAAAAGCCAGAATTACTTGGGAAACGCAGAAAAGTCACTTTTAATAGTTTTGTCCATTACAGACAAACTAAGTGAGAGAGCAACACAAAACCACTCTATAATGTACAACTCAGCGCTGTGAAGCTTCCTACACTGGAAACTGGCAGATAGCTGCTTCTGGAAGAGAATGGCAGCTTGTGTGAAAAAGCTTGTTTTCTCAGCCTGAGAAGCTCATTCGGCACACTTAGGTGGAAAAACACCAAAGTCCCACAGAATTGCATGTGAAACAGGAAAAAGCCAGAATTACATGGGAAACACATAAAAGTCACTTTTAATAGTTTTGTGCAATACAGACAAACTAAGTGAGAGAGCAACACAAAGCCACTCTATAATGTACAAGTCGCCGCTGTGAGGCTTCCTGAGGTGGAAACTGGCAGATAGGTGCTTCTGGAAGAGAATGGCAGCTTGTGTGAAAAAGCTTGTTTTCTCAGCCTGAGAAGCTCATTCGGCACACTTAGGTGGAAAAACACCAAAGTCCCACAGAATTGCATGTGAAACAGGAAAAAGCCAGAATTACATGGGAAACACATAAAAGTCACTTTTAATAGTTTTGTGCAATACAGACAAACTAAGTGAGAGAGCAACACAAAACCACTCTATAATGTACAACTCAGCGCTGTGAAGCTTCCTACACTGGAAACTGGCAGATAGCTGCTTCTGGAAGAGAATGGCAGCTTGTGTGAAAAAGCTTGTTTTCTCAGCCTGAGAAGCTCATTCGGCACACTTAGGTGGAAAAACACCAAAGTCCCACAGAATTGCATGTGAAACAAGAAAAAGCCAGAATTACATGGGAAACGCAGAAAAGTCACTTTTAATAGTTTTGTGCATTACAGCCAAACTAAGGGAGAGAGCCACACCAAACAACTCTATAATGTACAAGTCGCCGCTGTGAGGCTTCCTGAGGTGGAAACTGGCAGATAGGTGCTTCTGGAAGAGAATGGCAGCTTGTGTGAAAAAGCTTGTTTTCTCAGCCTGAGAAGCTCATTCAGCACACTTAGGTGGAAAAACACCAAAGTCCCACAGAATTGCATGTGAAAGAAGAAAAAGCCAGAATTACATGGGAAACACATAAAAGTCACTTTTAATAGTTTTGTCCATTACAGCCAAACTAAGTGAGAGAGCAACACAAAACCACTCTATTATGTACAACTCAGCGCTGTGGAAGCTTCCTACACTGGAAACTGGCAGATAGCTGCTTCTGGAAGAGAATGGCAGCTTGTGTGAAAAAGCTTGTTTTCTCAGCCTGAGAAGCTCATTCGGCACACTTAGGTGGAAAAACACCAAAGTCCCACAGAATTGCATGTGAAAGAAGAAAAAGCCAGAATTACATGGGAAACACATAAAAGTCACTTTTAATAGTTTTGTCCATTACAGCCAAACTAAGTGAGAAAGCAACACAAAACCACTCTATTATGTACAACTCAGCGCTGTGAAGCTTCCTACACTGGAAACTGGCAGATAGCTGCTTCTGGAAGAGAATGGCAGCTTGTGTGAAAAAGCTTGTTTTCTCAGCCTGAGAAGCTCATTCGGCACACTTAGGTGGAAAAACACAAAGTCCCACAGAATTGCACGTGAAACAAGAAAAAGCGAGAATTACATGGGAAACGCAGAAAAGTCACTTTTAATAGTTTTGTGCATTACAGCCAAACTAAGGGAGAGAGCCACACCAAACAACTCTATAATGTACAAGTCGCCGCTGTGAGGCTTCCTGATGTGGAAACTGGCAGATAGGTGCTTCTGGAAGAGAATGGCAGCTTGTGTGAAAAAGCTTGTTTTCTCAGCCTGAGAAGCTCATTCGGCACACTTAGGTGGAAAAACACAAAGTCCCACAGAATTGCATGTGAAACAAGAAAAAGCCAGAATTACATGGGAAACACATAAAAGTCACTTTTAATAGTTTTGTCCATTACAGCCAAACTAAGTGAGAGAGCAACACAAAACCACTCTATTATGTACAACTTAGCCCTGTGAAGCTTCCTACACTGGAAACTGGCAGATAGCTGCTTCTGGAAGAGAATGGCAGCTTGTGTGAAAAAGCTTGTTTTCTCAGCCTGAGAAGCTCATTCGGCACACTTAGGTGGAAAAACACCAAAGTCCCACAGAATTGCATGTGAAACAAGAAAAAGCCAGAATTACATGGGAAACGCAGAAAAGTCACTTTTAATAGTTTTGTGCATTACAGCCAAACTAAGGGAGAGAGCCACACCAAACAACTCTATAATGTACAAGTCGCCGCTGTGAGGCTTCCTGAGGTGGAAACTGGCAGATAGGTGCTTCTGGAAGAGAATGGCAGCTTGTGTGAAAAAGCTTGTTTTCTCAGCCTGAGAAGCTCATTCGGCACACTTAGGTGGAAAAACACCAAAGTCCCACAGAATTGCATGTGAAACAAGAAAAAGCCAGAATTACATGGGAAACACAGAAAAGTCACTTTTAATAGTTTTGTCCATTACAGACAAACTAAGTGAGAGAGCAACACAAAACCACTGTATAATGTACAACTCAGCGCCTGTGAAGCTTCCTACACTGGAAACTGGCAGATAGCTGGTTCTGGAAGAGAATGGCAGCTTGTGTGAAAAAGCTTGTTTTCTCAGCCTGAGAAGCTCATTCGGCACAATTTAGGTGGAAAAACACAAAGTCCCACAGAATTGCATGTGAAACAAGAAAAAGCCAGAATTACATGGGAAACGCAGAAAAGTCACTTTTAATAGTTTTGTGCATTACAGCTAAACTAAGGGAGAGAGCCACACCAAACAACTCTATAATGTACAAGTCGCCGCTGTGAGGCTTCCTGATGTGGAAACTGGCAGATAGGTGCTTCTGGAAGAGAATGGCAGCTTGTGTGAAAAAGCTTGTTTTCTCAGCCTGAGAAGCTCATTCGGCACACTTAGGTGGAAAAACACAAAGTCCCACAGAATTGCATGTGAAACAAGAAAAAGCCAGAATTACATGGGAAACGCAGAAAAGTCACTTTTAATAGTTTTGTGCATTACAGCCAAACTAAGTGAGAGAGCCACACCAAACAACTCTATAATGTACAAGTCGCCGCTGTGAGGCTTCCTGAGGTGGAAACTGGCAGATAGGTGCTTCTGGAAGAGAATGGCAGCTTGTGTGAAAAGCTTGTTTTCTCAGCCTGAGAAGCTCATTCGCACACTTAGGTGGAAAAAACACCAAAGTCCCACAGAATTGCATGTGAAACAAGAAAAAGCCAGAATTACATGGGAAACGCAGAAAAGTCACTTTTAAAAGTTTTGTCCATTACAGACAAACTAAGCGAGAGAGCAACACAAAACCACTCTATAATGTACAACTCAGCGCTTTGAAGCTTCCTACACTGGAAACTGGCAGATAGCTGGTTCTGGAAGAGAATGGCAGCTTGTGTGAAAAAGCTTGTTTTCTCAGCCTGAGAAGCTCATTCGGCACACTTAGGTGGAAAAAACACAAAGTCCCACAGAATTGCATGTGAAACAAGAAAAAGCCAGAATTACATGGGAAACGCAGAAAAGTCACTTTTAATAGTTTTGTCCATTACAGCTAAACTAAGGGAGAGAGCACACACCAAACAACTCTATAATGTACAAGTCGCCGCTGTGAGGCTTCCTGAGGTGGAAACTGGCAGATAGGTGCTTCTGGAAGAGAATGGCAGCTTGTGTGAAAAAGCTTGTTTTCTCAGCCTGAGAAGCTCATTCGGCACACTTAGGTGGAAAAACACCAAAGTCCCACAGAATTGCATGTGAAAGAAGAAAAAGCCAGAATTACATGGGAAACGCAGAAAAGTCACTTTTAATAGTTTTGTCCATTACAGACAAACTAAGTGAGAGAGCAACACAAAACCACTCTATTATGTACAACTCAGCCTGTGAAGCTTCCTACACTGGAAACTGGCAGATAGCTGCTTCTGGAAGAGAATGGCAGCTTGTGTGAAAAAGCTTGTTTTCTCAGCCTGAGAAGCTCATTCGGCACACTTAGGTGGAAAAAACACCAAAGTCCCACAGAATTGCATGTGAAACAAGAAAAAGCCAGAATTACATGGGAAACACATAAAAGTCACTTTTAATAGTTTTGTCCATTACAGCCAAACTAAGTGAGAGAGCAACACAAAACCACTCTATTATGTACAACTTAGCCCTGTGAAGCTTCCTACACTGGAAACTGGCAGATAGCTGCTTGTGGAAGAGAATGGCAGCTTGTGTGAAAAAGCTTGTTTTCTCAGCCTGAGAAGCTCATTCGGCACACTTAGGTGGAAAAAACACCAAAGTCCCACAGAATTGCATGTGAAACAAGAAAAAGCCAGAATTACATGGGAAACGCAGAAAAGTCACTTTTAATAGTTTTGTGCATTACAGCCAAACTAAGTGAGAGAGCAACACAAAACCACTCTATAATGTACAACTCGCCGCCGGAAGCTTCCTACACTGGAAACTGGCAGATAGCTGCTTCTGGAAGAGAATGGCAGCTTGTGTGAAAAAGCTTGTTTTCTCAGCCTGAGAAGCTCATTCCGGCACACTTAGGTGGAAAAACACCAAAGTCCCACAGAATTGCATGTGAAAGAAGAAAAAGCCAGAATTACATGGGAAACACATAAAAGTCACTTTTAATAGTTTTGTCCATTACAGCCAAACTAAGTGAGAGAGCCACACCAAACCACTGTATAATGTACAAGTCGCCGCTGGAAGCTTCCTGAGGTGGAAACTGGCAGATAGGTGCTTCTGGAAGAGAATGGCAGCTTGTGTGAAACAGCTTGTTTTCTCAGCCTGAGAAACTCATTCGGCACACTTAGGTGGAAAAACACCAAAGTCCCACAGAATTGCATGTGAAAGAAGAAAAAGCCAGAATTACATGGGAAACGCAGAAAAGTCACTTTTAATAGTTTTGTGCATTACAGCCAAACTAAGTGAGAGAGCCACACCAAACCACTCTATAATGTACAAGTTACCGCTGTGAGGCTTCCTGAGGTGGAAACTGGCAGATAGATGCTTCTGGAAGAGAATGGCAGCTTGTGTGAAAAAGCTTGTTTTCTCAGCCTGAGAAGCTCATTCGGCACACTTAGGTGGAAAAAACACCAAAGTCCCACAGAATTGCATGTGAAAGAAGAAAAAAGCCAGAATTACATGGGAAACGCAGAAAAGTCACTTTAATAGTTTTGTCCATTACAGACAAACTAAGTGAGAGAGCAACACAAAACCACTCTATAATGTACAACTCAGCGCTGTGAAGCTTCCTACACTGGAAACTGGCAGATAGCTGGTTCTGGAAGAGAATGGCAGCTTGTGTGAAAAAGCTTGTTTTCTCAGCCTGAGAAGCTCATTCGGCACACTTAGGTGGAAAAACACCAAAGTCCCACAGAATTGCATGTGAAACAAGAAAAAGCCAGAATTACATGGGAAACGCAGAAAAGTCACTTTTAATAGTTTTGTGCATTACAGCCAAACTAAGGGAGAGAGCCACACCAAAACCACTCTATAATGTACAAGTCGCCGCTGTGAGGCTTCCTGAGGTGGAAACTGGCAGATAGGTGCTTCTGGAAGAGAATGGCAACTTGTGTGAAAAAGCTTGTTTTCTCAGCCTGAGAAGCTCATTCGGCACACTTAGGTGGAAAAACACCAAAGTCCCACAGAATTGCATGTGAAAGAAGAAAAAGCCAGAATTAAATGGGAAACACATAAAAGTCACTTTTAATAGTTTTGTCCATTACAGCCAAACTAAGTGAGAGAGCAAACACAAAACCACTCTATTATGTACAACTCAGCGCTGTGAAGCTTCCTACACTGGAAACTGGCAGATAGCTGCTTCTGGAAGAGAATGGCAGCTTGTGTGAAAAGCTTGTTTTCTCAGCCTGAGAAGCTCATTCGCACACTTAGGTGGAAAAACACCAAAGTCCCACAGAATTGCATGTGAAACAAGAAAAGGCCAGAATTACATGGGAAACGCAGAAAAGTCACTTTTAATAGTTTTGTCCATTACAGACAAACCAAGTGAGAGAGCTACACAAAACCACTCTATTATGTACAACTTAGCCCTGTGAAGCTTCCTAAACTGGAAACTGGCAGATAGCTGCTTCTGGAAGAGAATGGCAGCTTGTGTGAAAAAGCTTGTTTTCTCAGCCTGAGAAGCTCATTCGGCACACTTAGGTGGAAAAACACCAAAGTCCCACAGAATTGCATGTGAAACAAGAAAAAGCCAGAATTACATGGGAAACACAGAAAAGTCACTTTTAATAGTTTTGTGCATTACAGCCAAACTAAGGGAGAGAGCAACACAAAACCACTCTATAATGTACAACTCACCGCTGTGAAGCTTCCTACACTGGAAACTGGCAGATAGCTGCTTCTGGAAGAGAATGGCAGCTTGTGTGAAAAAGCTTGTTTTCTCAGCCTGAGAAGCTCATTCGGCACACTTAGGTGGAAAAACACCAAAGTCCCACAGAATTGCATGTGAAACAAGAAAAAGCCAGAATTACATGGGAAACACAGAAAAGTCACTTTTAATAGTTTTGTCCATTACAGCCAAACTAAGGAGAGAGCCACACCAAACCACTCTATAATGTACAAGTCGCCGCTGTGAGGCTTCCTGAGGTGGAAACTGGCAGATAGCTGCTTCTGGAAGAGAATGGCAGCTTGTGTGAAAAAGCTTGTTTTCTCAGCCTGAGAAGCTCATTCGGCACACTTAGGTGGAAAAACACCAAAGTCCCACAGAATTGCATGTGAAACAAGAAAAAGCCAGAATTACATGGGAAACACAGAAAAGTCACTTTTAATAGTTTTGTCCATTACAGCCAAACTAAGTGAGAGAGCAACACAAAACCACTCTATTATGTACAACTCGCCGCTGTGAGGCTTCCTACACTGGAAACTGGCAGATAGCTGCTTCTGGAAGAGAATGGCAGCTTGTGTGAAAAAGCTTGTTTTCTCAGCCTGAGAAGCTCATTCGGCACACTTAGGTGGAAAAACACCAAAGTCCCACAGAATTGCATGTGAAACAAGAAAAAGCCAGAATTACATGGGAAACACATAAAAGTCACTTTTAATAGTTTTGTGCATTACAGCCAAACTAAGTGAGAGAGCAACACAAAAACCACTCTATAATGTACAACTCAGCGCTGTGAAGCTTCCTACACTGGAAACTGGCAGATAGCTGCTTCTGGAAGAGAATGGCAGCTTGTGTGAAAAAGCTTGTTTTCTCAGCCTGAGAAGCTCATTCGGCACACTTAGGTGGAAAAAACACCAAAGTCCCACAGAATTGCATGTGAAACAAGAAAAAGCCAGAATTACATGGGAAACGCAGAAAAGTCACTTTTAATAGTTTTGTGCATTACAGCCAAACTAAGGGAGAGAGCCACACCAAAACAACTCTATAATGTACAAGTCGCCGCTGTGAGGCTTCCTGAGGTGGAAACTGGCAGATAGGTGCTTCTGGAAGAGAATGGCAGCTTGTGTGAAAAAGCTTGTTTTCTCAGCCTGAGAAGCTCATTCGCACACTTAGGTGGAAAAACACCAAAGTCCCACAGAATTGCATGTGAAACAAGAAAAAAGCCAGAATTACATGGGAAACACAGAAAAGTCACTTTTTAATAGTTTTGTCCATTACAGCCAAACTAAGTGAGAGAGCAACACAAAACCACTCTATAATGTACAACTCAGCGCTTGAAGCTTCCTACACTGGAAACTGGCAGATAGCTGCTTCTGGAAGAGAATGGCAGCTTGTGTGAAAAAGCTTGTTTTCTCAGCCTGAGAAGCTCATTCGGCACACTTAGGTGGAAAAACACCAAAGTCCCACAGAATTGCATGTGAAACAAGAAAAAGCCAGAATTACATGGGAAACACATAAAAGTCACTTTTAATAGTTTTGTGCATTACAGCCAAACTAAGGGAGAGAGCAACACAAAACCACTCTATAATGTACAAGTCGCCGCTGTGAGGCTTCCTGAGGTGGAAACTGGCACATAGGTGCTTCTGGAAGAGAATGGCAGCTTGTGTGAAAAAGCTTGTTTTCTCAGCCTGAGAAGCTTATTCGGCACACTTAGGTGGAAAAACACCAAAGTCCCACAGAATTGCATGTGAAACAAGAAAAAGCCAGAATTACATGGGAAACGCAGAAAAGTCACTTTTAATAGTTTTGTCCATTACAGACAAACTAAGTGAGAGAGCAACACAAAACCACTCTATAATGTACAACTCACGCTGTGAAGCTTCCTACACTGGAAACTGGCAGATAGCTGGTTCTGGAAGAGAATGGCAGCTTGTGTGAAAAAGCTTGTTTTCTCAGCCTGAGAAGCTCATTCGGCACACTTAGGTGGAAAAACACCAAAGTCCCACAGAATTGCATGTGAAACAAGAAAAAGCCAGAATTACATGGGAAACGCAGAAAAGTCACTTTTAATAGTTTTGTGCATTACAGCCAAACTAAGGGAGAGAGCCACACCAAAACAACTCTATAATGTACAAGTCGCCGCTGTGGGAGGCTTCCTGAGGTGGAAACTGGCAGATAGGTGCTTCTGGAAGAGAATGGCAGCTTGTGTGAAAAAGCTTGTTTTCTCAGCCTGAGAAGCTCATTCAGCACACTTAGGTGGAAAAAACACCAAAGTCCCACAGAATTGCATGTGAAAGAAGAAAAAGCCAGAATTACATGGGAAACACATAAAAGTCACTTTTAATAGTTTTGTCCATTACAGCCAAACTAAGTGAGAGAGCAACACAAAACCACTCTATTATGTACAACTCAGCGCCTGTGAAGCTTCCTACACTGGAAACTGGCAGATAGCTGCTTCTGGAAGAGAATGGCAGCTTGTGTGAAAAAGGCTTGTTTTCTCAGCCTGAGAAGCTCATTCGGCACACTTAGGTGGAAAAACACAAAGTCCCACAGAATTGCATGTGAAAGAAGAAAAAGCCAGAATTACATGGGAAACGCAGAAAAGTCACTTTTAATAGTTTTGTGCATTACAGCCAAACTAAGGGAGAGAGCCACACTAAACAACTCTATAATGTACAAGTCGCCGCTGTGAGGCTTCCTGAGGTGGAAACTGGCAGATAGGTGCTTCTGGAAGAGAATGGCAGCTTGTGTGAAAAAGCTTGTTTTCTCAGCCTGAGAAGCTCATTCGGCACACTTAGGTGGAAAAAACACCAAAGTCCCACAGAATTGCATGTGAAACAAGAAAAAGCCAGAATTACATGGGAAACACAGAAAAGTCACTTTTAATAGTTTTGTGCAATACAGACAGACTAAGTCAGAGAGCAACACAAAACCACTCTATAATGTACAAGTCGCCGCTGTGAAGCTTCCTACACTGGAAACTGGCAGATAGGTGCTTCTGGAAGAGAATGGCAGCTTGTGTGAAAAAGCTTGTTTTCTCAGCCTGAGAAGCTCATTCAGCACACTTAGGTGGAAAAACACCAAAGTCCCACAGAATTGCATGTGAAAGAAGAAAAAGCCAGAATTACATGGGAAACACATAAAAGTCACTTTTAATAGTTTTGTCCATTAAAGCCAAACTAAGTGAGAGAGCAACACAAAACCACTCTATTATGTACAACTCAGCCACTGTGAAGCTTCCTACACTGGAAACTGGCAGATAGCTGCTTCTGGAAGAGAATGGCAGCTTGTGTGAAAAAGCTTGTTTTCTCAGCCTGAGAAGCTCATTCTGCACACTTAGGTGGAAAAAACACCAAAGTCCTACAGAATTGCATGTGAAACAAGAAAAGCCAGAATTACATGGGAAACGCAGAAAAGTCACTTTTAATAGTTTTGTCCATTACAGACAAACTAAGGAGAGAGCAACACAAACCACTCTATAATGTACAACTCAGCTGTGAAGCTTCCTACACTGGAAACTGGCAGATAG